>NC_044356.1:6699666-6734666 GCF_007364275.1 Archocentrus centrarchus
CAGAGTGCGTTCAGGCTGCGCGGTGTCGGACCGAAACCACCGGGGTTCCCAAAATAAACTGAAGGGACGCTGATGCGCGCGCGCACACACACACGGAGGATACACACAGAGGCTGAGAGGGTGAGACTGAGAAGGAGAGAGACACACACCGGTGGATGGCGGAGCAGAGCCAAAGAATAGACAGCACAGCGTGAAAGGAAAGGGGCACCGCTTCCCCCTCGTCTTTTTCTTGCTTTCGCTTGCGCAGCAGTTGAAGAAGCCAGAGGACTGCGTTATTTATTAATATGGATTCATTCATTTATTTATCTATCGATTTTGCTTTAATTAGTGACCCCTGCTAGAGAAAGAGGAGAGAGAGAGAAACAGCAAGGGGAGGAGAGGGAGGAGCGAAAGTCAGACAGGGGGTGCCTGCGGAGCCTTACTTTATTATTTCATTAATTCTGTCTTTACCAAATAACGCTTTTTATTGTGCCGCTTTGTGTGCGTGTATTCCTCAGCAGGTCAGCCAGCTATAACCAAATCTTTAGGAGAACCAAAAAAGAAGCAACTCCACTCTTATACGGACAGTTTTTGCTCCGAGGATTCGCCGGTGGACTGTGTTCAAGACTTTTAATGAGAGCGCAAGAGGAGAAATCTGTCCTTTTCAAACCCAAACCAAAGCAAACCAGGACGAGGAGTGAAGCCTGGGTCCCAGAGCCGCTGCGATTTTTACGCACAGCTGTGTGGACACAATAAATTGAGTCTAATTGTGCCTGTGTTGCATCCAGTAGAGAGAAGCTGAGTGACGAGCACCGACTGCACCGGATTCACGGGGGTGCAGTGAGAACAGATCTCACCAAATGGCCAGTGATCTGCAGCCTGCATTAGCCTGCATGGATAACCAGTGGTAGCTTTATTTATTCTCCCAAAGCCAAACAGTCCTTTCCGCGCGCCCCGCACGTCGCTGCGTGTTCGTGTGTGTGCCGGACCCGCTCAGCTCCAGAAGACTCAAGTCAGAGGAACAGAGTATCCGTCTGTTTACCAGAGCTGTACAAAATCCACAAGTACAGAGATGTGAATCCGGTGAGACGGAGGCTCGATTCACGGAAGAAAAAGCCACATCCCGATTCTCCTTTTTTCCAGCCGTCCCAGCGTCCTCACACTCGGCTGTCCACAAACCTGGAGAGCGTCCGAAGAAAGGCCGAAGAACCACGACAGGACCACGAATAGGAGAAGAAGAAAAGTGAGACTAAAATAAAAACCAAACAACGACCCCCAGGTCGACAGAGGACCATGTTTGTCCCCCTGCCGGTCCCCTTCGTCTTTCAGAGAACAGCGTCCGACTTCAGCGCCTGGAGACTCAAGTCCTCGCTGGCTCCGCGGTCCAGTCCCGGTAAGACGCCTCTCCCCGGTCCCATCCTCGGTACTGTACACCTACGCAAAGAATCACAGTCCGTCATAGCTAATATTTTTAATTTTATTTAGACCTGTTAAATTTAGATAAAAAAAAATATTTTTTTTTCCTGTCCTTGTTTCATACCAGATTTTTCAAACACCCAAATAAACTTAAATAAATTACGTGTCTATAAACTAATGGTGAATGATACAACTCATAAGCTTCATTTTCCATATGTGAAAGACATACAATTTACACTGTAACCAGTTTAGACTCCAAATGAAATTAAGAAACAAAAATTGCTTTTATTTGTATAAATTCAGATCAGGCTCAGATTATCCTGATTTTACACATGTCCCAAAAATACCCAAACAAATAATTTTTTTTATCCAGAAATATTTAATGACTAAATATCATAAAATGTGTATTTTTATTATTTGTCATTATATCCCCTTAAAAGGAAAAAAAAAAGGATCAGTTTAACTAGAATACTTACTTGCATGTAAATCCAAAAATGTAACAGAATTGGATGCATGAATATGAGTCATTAGCGTCCAGCACAGCCTCTCTGAGGTGCCACACTCTCCTCATATTTTCCTCTTTCATTCATGGCAATCCATCCATCTCAGCCTCCATCCCATCTGTCTCCTCTCCGCTCCTCTCCTTCCGTCTAACTTGGCGAGGTTTGGGGGGAATATTCATGGTCATCTATCGATCAGATTGTATTGATCCCTGACAGGGGGCCACATTGGGAAAACAGGAGTACAGTCAATTTGGCTGAGGGAGAAAGTTTGCAGACACAGGTGAAGATGTGAGGAGGGAAATAATGGCATTTTCAAGAGACAGAAATTAAAACCCACATATTAAAAAAAAAAGATTATTTAAATAAAAACTGCATTTCTTTTTGTGTGTGTTTTTAATCTTTTAAAGGATTTAATTGGTCGGTCACAGAAGGGTCTTGCAGTGGGATTGTCAGTCAATATTTAGTTACTATAATGACCTTATGATGCTTTTATGCTCTACTTTAATATCTCATGATTACTATAATATTGCTTCAGTGAATTGTAGTGTGATCAATAGTGGCAGTGCACTTCTCTGGATTAGTTTCCTTTGTTTGCACATAAAGCTGTGCTGAGTGTTATGAATCTATATGTAAAATTATATTATAACCAAATCAGCTGCAGATGGTATTTTTGTGTCCGTATATTTTTAGTTTCATTGTTTCCTTTGTTTCACCACCTGAGTAAAACTTTGCGACGTGTTGGTGGCAGAAACACGAGTGTGTGCGGTGAAGTGTGTGTCTGAGCAGGATTTCTGGAGGGTGACGGTGCCACCGGCTCCTCTGTCCCGCCTCCCGTTCATCCAGCTGCAAATTTAAAAAGACAGATGGGGTTAGGTGTGTGTATACTGATCCGTGCTGAGCCGGTCGAGGATAATTCAGGCCATCACCTTAAGTAGGTGTCAGGAGGAGACAAACGGTCGAGGTTTTTAATGAGAGCTGCTCCTGCTGGCTTTGACAGGCGACATATAACCGGCTAGCTTCTGTTTTGGAGGAGGGGCCTTTTTTTTTTTTTTAAGTTGATCCTTTAAGAAATTAAAGTAAGAGACCCAATGGGGGAGCAGCGAGGAGAGGTGCATGCTGGGTGCAAAGGAGCAAATGAATAACAGAATGAGCGATGCATAAATGAATAATAAATGGATGCAAGTATCAGCAAATTAACAGGTGAAGGAGTCACTGAGTTGGAGGACTCAAAGCAATAAAAGAAGCAGTGACTGCGAGTGCAAAAAGAGTTTAATGGTTGGGAAAATAAGCAGAAATGCAATAAAGGAAGATTTTGTGTTAGAGGCGATAGTGTGGTGTCAAATGGCCCGACGTGGGTTATTAAACGAGAAAGTAAATTAGGAGTGAACAGGTGAAAAAATAAAATAAGGAGGGTGTGAGTGAGCCAGCAGTGCTCCAGCAGCTCAGTCTGCGTGCTATATGTCCACATGGGATACAATGAAAGGGTCGGAGTTCTTGTGCTGGCTGCTTTTTTATTTAAACATGTTGGTGTGATAAGCAGCCAACACACACAAGGGAAGGGAAGGAGGTGGGAGAGCAAAGGGCAGCACTCATCCCTCCTTTCCCCTGTTATTTCTCCTCTTTTCTCCATCTTTCATCTCTAATCTCTGGAGAGAGAGAAACCCCGAATCCTCTGCTCCTCGTTGTCTTTCTCATTTCTGTGAAGTGTTGACTTGACACAAAAGCTTTTCTGTAAAATGCAAACTCTCCTGTCTTCCTTTCTCTCCCTTTTTTTCTCCCCGTCTATCCCCCTCTTCCTATGTCTTGTTCCCTATGGACAGGGGGAGTTGTTGAATTGGATTTGCCCAGTGTGGTTTGGCTGGGCCCCATAAGCCACTTTAGCTAAGTCTGTTACCCACAGTTCTCTGCCTCGCTCCCTCTGATCTACGCCTCTGACCAAGGTGTGCGTGTGTACGCACCTGTAAACGTGCGAGTGTGCACACACCTGGGTGTGTTTGCATTAGTGCGAGCAAAGACAGGAGTGTCAAAAGTCTAAGGCAGGGTGAGCGAGGTTCAGTGGAGAAGGAGCGAGAGAGTGGTCCTAAACAGCAGACGCCAGCAGACAGTGGATCTAAACTCGGGGCTTATGGGTGTTTTGTCAGCTCCGCTCTTAAACACTACAGTGTTGAGACCGGTGGCCTCAGCTGAGCCGGGCCACAGACATACATCACTACAGTTACACAGCTTTAAAACAGGCACTGGATTAAATCTGCCGTTCGAGTTTAAAGATATTTTCTTTATATGTGTGATTTTGTACTTTCTTAAATGCATTTTCACGTGCAGGAAATCGTTCCAGTGTTGCAGGAAGTCGGTGGGTCGGCGTCCTTGGCGTCTCCCACTGTCAGTTCAGATATTGTTTGGAAAGGCATCAGCCTGAAATCTGCCTCCCTCCCATCTATCACACTGCTGCTGGATGAATGTACACGTTCCACTGAGTGACAGAAAAACCTTCAACTCGTTCACTTTTACTAATCAAAGCCTTTTATTAGAATAACCTTTCTCTGCTTTTTAAAACTCCTATAATATTGTTGACACGGAGTCGTTTTGCCGGGGCTGCTTTGTTGTGTAGTTTCACTCTCTCTGAGTTGTTGTCAGAATCCAGTGCTGTGAATTAATTAAAAATAAATAACATAGTACAGATGTAAGCCCTGAATGTGATTGTTGTAGCAGCTCAGATTTCTCTGTCTGTGGTAGTTTTGCACAAGAGTGAGCAGCAGGAACATGTGCATGGGGCAGGAATGAGGATGAGTCCTGACATTTCCTCTCTGTGGTCATAAAGCAGCAGGAGGACGAAGAAAGGAGCAGAGAGATGGGATTTTTTGGACATAAACACAGCACCTCTTTGAATTCTTCATTTTCTAGCCATTAATACACTGAGTAAGAGCATTCAGAGCCACAGTTAAAGAGCACACTCGTGTTTCTCAGCTCATTTTCAGCATCACATCTTTGCCGCAAAGACTTAAAACCTGCTTTTGTGTGCAGCTCAGAGATTTGACCAGTCTCTGCAGGTGTGTGTGTGTGTGTGTGTGTGTGTGTGTGTGTGTGTGTGTGTGTGTGTGTGTGTGTGTGTGTGTGTGTGTGTGTGTGTGTGTGTGTGTGTGTGTGTGTGTGTGTGTTTTCAGAGGGCAGGCAGGGCGGAAAGGGACCTGTAGCTGCCTCTGCTCCGTCCCTCCTCTGCACCACAACAAAGGAAATCTAAATGCTCTTTTATTTTATGTACACTGCTGTAAAATCCTCCAGGGCCACTGTGGCCCATATAAAACTGAGAGCTGTCAAATTCACAGAGAGGAGGCACATGTCTGGATTGAGAGGGATGGTTTATTTATGTCGGCTACTGAGAGTGGCCTCTTGTTCCAGGTGCAGTTATTCAGCACCGTGTTCATTTGAGTCTTCAGCATGTTCACATCTGCATTTCTATTTAATTACTCAGTAAAATGGGAGTAAAGTCATCAGGATTCATGATCAAACAGATAGAGGTGTTTAAAACATGCTCATGCAGAGGCTGTTACAAATGCAGCAAAGCTGAACAGACAGAAAAGCCTGCAATGACGTCTAAAACAGGGCACGCTGAAGCCATGAGTAAATATCACATTAGTATTATATTGTTTAACAACAGTGCAGAGAAACTTTTATTTCAGAGTTCAAAGCACAAATTCTCTGCCCACACACACACGGTGCTGTGTGCTGCTTGATAACTACCTCCTCTCACACCCAGGATCTTCACCTCCTGGAGCCCAGGAGGGGGCTGCGGAGTCTGGGCCACATCAAATTGAGGCCCCTGTGTTCGGATTAATTGGCTTTCTGTGTGTGTGTGGAGCACACGTTTGTGCGATTATGTGTGGATAACGAAGTATGTGTGTTTGTGAGAGAAAGATGTGAATTTTTTTTTTCCCTCTGGTAGAAGCAGCCTTGACTTGTGTGTCTGTGCATATGCACAAGGTTCAAACGTGTGTTTTAAATGAGTCTATGAGCAGGTATTTGGACCGTAAGTGAAGCTGCACGTGGTGCACATGTGTATATTTTTGAGTTTATTAAATGGGGGATGATTCATGCCAGCTGGAATTTGTATAATTTGAACAAATGTGTGTGGGGGGGATTGTGTGTGTGTGTGTGTGTGTGTGTGTGTGTGTGTGTGTATGTGTGTGTGTGCATAAAGTTCCCAGATCTGTGTGTGAGCAGGCAGACAGGTAGACGATTCAATAATTGCACATTGAGGTCAGTTATGGATCTTTCCGGCATGTCTGGTTTATCTGGAAACCACAAGAAGCTCATAGCTGCCCATTGTGTGAGTGGTTTTAACCTTCCACCACTATTGATTAGCCAGCATTGACTGCTCTCTCGCCACCCCATTTGTGTGTGGAGACTGTTGATGTGTGTGCATGAGAATTTGTGGTTGTGGGTGGATCACTGTGTGTCGACATGAACAGCTGTCACAGATGTGTGGGAATGTGAGGACGCCGGCTTCTGTATGTGTGTGTCCGTGTGCGCATGGATCGGATTTTAAAGGGGGCAGCGTTGTTGGCGAGTCCCGGTGCTAACGTGATTGCGAATGACAAAGCGTCCAGGCGGGTTTGTTAGCTCCATAATGGGGAATCAATAGACACAACACAGATGTCAATACAACATGCTTTATTGCGTTAAGCCGCCTCACCCCCACACTGAGCTCTGTACACACACACACACACACACACACACAAACTGCATGCATCTGCTCCCTAACTGTCGATTCAAATGCACGCAAATATTAAAGTATGCATGTGACGCACACACTGAGCAGCTTGTGTGTGACACAGTTTTTGTTTAGGTGTTTGTGTCTTAATATTTACACCACTGCTCAAAGGTCTGGGCTCACTTCAACATGTTTGAGCTTCAGAAAGAAAAGCACAGCTGTTTGATCAACTATAGAATTAAATTGATCAGAAATCAATTTATCAATTAAGGTTTGGGTGGCCATGGAGAGGCCTTCAGAAACCATCATTCCACTCCATGTTAGCAGTCCCAGTTACAGCAGTGTGTACTACTCTGTTCACAGAACAGTTCATAGTGGCTCTAACCTGGAAATAATAAATAAATAGGAGGGCTCCGTTTAACTAACGAGTGATAATATCTCATTTAGAGCACTGTGCAGGTATTCATGGCACTGCTCTGGAGTGGTTTAGCTCATACCCAGCTCAGAGAACTTCTTGTGTTAGTCTGAATGATTTCAGATCTTCCTTTGCTCCATTGTCATGTGGAGTCCCACAGGGCTCAATACTTGGACCTCTCATATTTTCTCTGTATCTGCTGCCCCTCAGCTCCATTCTTAGAAAGCACAAAATCATTTTCTGTTGTTATACAGATGATACTCTGGTTTATGTACTCCTAAAAAGGAAGGAGGCCTACTGTACACTAAGAGTCTTGGACTTGTTTTAGGCATCACTGGTGGGTCTCCTCCTGTGGATGTGGGCCCATTAGCACAGTATGTAAAGCCTGCTGTCACAAATCTGGGTTTAGACAGTAAATTTAAATTGGATGGTCAGATCAGTGCAGTGGTCAAATCTTTCAGCTGGCAAAGATAGAAAACCTTCTGTCAATAGATGATTTTAAAGCAGTGATTCATGCATTTATTATAACTCGGCTGGATTACTGTAATTCTCTGTTGGTGTTAGCCGGTCCTCCCTGTCTCTCTTTGGCTGTTTCAAAATGCTGCTGCACACTTTTAACTGGAACACGGAATAGAGAGCACATTACTCCTGCTTTACCCTCTCTGCACTGGTGCCCGTCCATTTTAGACTGCATTTTAAAATTCTTTTATTTGTTTTTAAGTCCTTAAATGGCCCCGCCCCACCTCTCTGAGCTGATGGACTTGCACTCCCCTTCCCGGTCGCTCAGATCAGCTGACCAGCTGCTCCTGGATGTGCCGAGGACACGGCGGAGGCTCGGGGAGGGCGGGGCGTTTGCTGTGGCAGCTCCCAAATTGTGGACTTTGTTGCCGTTAGTCGTCCAGGCCTCTTCACCGGCCATTTTTATATCCACTCTTCAGACCCACCTCTACCCAGCTTGAGAGGTTGATTTTTATTTTATTATTTTGATTTTGATTTTGTTTTTCGTTCATGTTTAATTGTGTCTTGTATTTTATTGATGCTTTTATTTTGCGTTGCAATTGTTATTCTGGTTATTTTATTTTCTCTTATTCTGATGGTAAATGGTAAATGGACTAGTTCTTATATAGCACTTTTCTACTCAGTATGAGCACTCAAAGCGCTTATACAACCTGTTTGCATTCACCCATGCACTCCCATTCATACAAGCACTTCCATTTTTACGAAGCTAAGTGCTTCTAATTACCTAACATTCACACGCATTCATACTCCGACAGAACGGTCGGAGAGCAACTTGGGGTTAAGTATCTTGCCCAAGGATACATTGGCCCGGAGTAGCCAGGATTCGAACCGCTGACCTTCCGATCAGTAGGTGACCTGCTCTACCTACTGAGCTACAGCCACCCCACCTGATGTATTTTCATTCCTGTGTTCAGCAGGTTGCTGTTTTTAAAGTGCTATATAAATAAAGTTGGCCACGCTTGGCTAACCCTTTTTAAAACTAAAAAAAATATTAAAAGAGAAAGTCTTTTAATCACTTAAAAAGTAGAGAAAAATTTATCATTTACTTGAACTTCCTTCTTACTGTGACACTGTTGTTGTTTCCCAGTGTTTGCTTCACAGACACTAAGATACTCAGATAGATATTCAGATAGATACTTGGTCTATCTATGGTCTACTTTCCAAACAAAAAAAAATTGGAAACACCTTTTTTTTTTATTTGCCGGCCAAGCAACAACCTAAAGAGCTGAAAAATAAAGCTAACAGGGCCCAAACTGCAGTTCCTCCAATAACCACTTGAGCCTGGCTCCAAAAACGCTCTGAAAAACATGGCGGTGATGAAGCTAAAGTTTGAAACCTGGACTTCACTGTGGCTACATCTGTCACTGCTGCCACCTCATATTTCCTATCACATACCTCACTGTTATAAACAAATATAAGTTTACCAGAAACATAAGAAGTCGTCATCTATAATAAATGTAATAAATGTTCAGTGCATTACCTCCACACATGCACAAACCTTCCCATGCAGCATTGAGCACACACTCGCATACACACACACACAGTTTTGTCTTTATAGATGTAAAAAGCCATTTCACTCCACGGACGCTTCCTGCTGTGCAGACATGAACTAAAAACCTCACCACAACTAAACATGGTTGCCTGAGCGTCTCCTCTGCTGCTGTCTGTGTGTCAGTCCATCCAACCAGCTAAAAACTCTTATAGTTACCGTGGAAACATTCATAGGCCATTAGACACACATATAGGAGGAGAAGAATCTAGGTAAACACGGTCCTCCTCCACACACAAACATGCCTGCATCCTGCATTGGACAGTCATCTTAGGCCTGCACTCTTGATGGTTGCCCTTAATGGCCCAAAGACCATTAAGGGCTAAATTGGCTGTACTCAGGCTATATTTGACTCCGCTTTGTGCCCTGCTCTCTTTGGGTATGTAATCGGCAATCATATGTAAGTGTGTGTTGGTTTCTGTTTGCAACCATGTCTGTCCCTGAAAGCACGAGTACCATGTGTACTTCTTGAGTACTTATGTCTCCCGTGTGTTGGTGAAATCGGTGTTTCCCTGATGGTTTGTCACAGAACGTGTGTGCGCTTATTTCGGCCAGTGTCCATTTTACACCCCCGTCTAAATAATGAATCGTGGGCGCAGCGGGGGGACCTTTTTTGGTTTAACATCAATGCCCACCCTTAATCGAATGCACTCAGCGTGTGTTGCCCCTTTGTCCGACAAGGTGTCTGTCGATAGGCTTTCTCCTCAGTGCACATAAATGCCATAAAGAACCCCGTGCCTATTCATTCATCTCATAGCTCACATTCCGTCTCTCCACGCTTCTCTCCTCCTCCTCTCCCTTCGCTCCCTCCATCACTGTAATTCCCTGCCCTGGCCCAGCGTGCGGCCTGCTGTGTTTGGTCAGAAGAAGGGAAGGCAGGAAGAAAAGAGAACACGAGGGCAGCAGGCAGACAGAAAGCCGTGAATGTTGTTCAGTGTGCTAAGAGGAGGGTTGTAGGTCAAGACTGCTGCTTGCCTTCTAATTAAGCAGAATAATTAGGTTAGAGGTGTGTGTGTGTGTGTGTGTGTGTGTGTGTGTGTGTGTGTGTGTGTGTGTGTGTGTGTGTGTGTGTGTGTGTGTGTGTGTGTGTGTGTGTGTGTGTGTGTGTGTGTGTCAGTGGCAGGTTGAACATGAAGGGTTCATGTTAGCACCCGTTGTTGCTCCCGTTTTCTGTAAACTTAATGTGTAGACTGAAGGAACTCCATCACTGGCCACCTCATCGGTTACCTGGTCAACTGCATGCATGCGCGGAGACGAGAGGATGTGAAGTTTAAACCAAGCGTGAGAATGGAGGAGAACCTTTGAACATGGCTGCTGGTTTGATGTGAAGTACAGAGACTTGAACGTTTACTAGATTTCAGCCGTTGTCTCGAGGTGGGCGTAACACGACTGAGATCAGCAGGCTCCGTTTTTACTAAACCACAAAAACACAAAACTGCAACAAATGCTTAAGTATAACATTAACTATGGGGAAAATACAGACAAAACACACATAACAAAATATATTTACTCACTTGTGATTCTTGCACAACTATCTGTGGTTGTTACATTATTGACTGGTCCAAAAAACCAAAATCATCCGGTTACTTTCTGGATGGAAATGCTTTGTTGCCGGCCGAGGTCAGAGAAAAATGGGCAGACATAAAAAAGTGATCACAAAACTCTCAGCACAAATCAAGTGAGAGTTGTTGATGATAACCTTGATTTTTAGTGATAAATGATAACATTTTTTGTCTGTTTTTGTATCTTTATAGTTGCACTCTCATCACCTCCAGGCACATTTTAAGGTGGTTGCTAGTAAAATTCCCAAAATTGACAGCACCCAGTAAGCGAGGTTATAAACGAGTTTGGCTGATAGCGTCATTAGCATCATTGCTAATTCCCAATTGTGGTTATATTGTTATTATGAACACGTGATAGTGTTACAACATGAAAGCAGGTAGGCCACAGTTGAAGAGGAGCGCACTAAGGGCTGCTGCTGTTGGCTAAGTCTCATTGGTTTTGATTTCTGCTGAGATATTTAGATGGGCGGGTCAGATTTTGGCATATGCAACATGAAATCAAAGGGTGGTGTACAGGTGTACAGGTGAGGGGGCGGTTTATTTCCCAAACTTGGGACTCTTTAATTCCAGTGGATCATTTAAACGCTGCAGACTGTGTCCTTCCTTTCTGAGCGTGTTAAAAGCTCACATCATCTCAGACTTAAACATGACCGTGAGTACTCCTCCCATGACCTTCAGTTTCACCACAGTCTCAGTCCAATAGAACACCTCTGAAACGTGGTGGAATGGAAGAAGCACATCGTGGAGATGCTGCCTCCACTTCTGCAGCAAGATGATGCAATTATGGCAGTATGATCCAAAGTAACGAGGAATGTTTTCCAGCACTTTGTTCAATCAATTCCACAAAAATCCAAAGCTCTTCTCATATGTCATATGTCCATTTAATAATATCAAAGGATGGGTCGAGACATCACCGCTTAAACCAGGTACATATGTTACTCTACCCAACACACCTTTTTATCCAAATTCCAGCTGCCGGGATTTAATCTGTGTATAATCTTTGTCCCAAAGCTCATTTGTCTGGAAGGTGGAAATATTTTCAAGGCATACAGCAGTAACCAGAAAATTCATTCACCACTCAAAAACGTTCATGCACTGTAATTATAATGTGTCCTGTAAGTGTATGTATAGAAGGTCCACTGTAGTTTTGTGTGTGTCTGTGATCTCCAGCAGGTGTGTGTCTGTGTGCATGTGCTCTCATCTTCTAGCTAATGTCCATCACTGCCTGCTGCTGATGTGTGTAATGCAGAAGTTCAGGTCTTCTGTGCCGACCTCACGGCAGTGATCTTGTTCCCCTGCTTGCTTGAATAGAGAGAACAGGGCTTAGGAAAGGCTCCTGTCCTCCTTCACAGGTTTCTGACATAATGAAGCCTGTGTGTGTGTGTGTGTGTGTGTGTGTGTGTGTGTGTGTGTGTGTGTGTGTGTGTGTGTGTGTGTGTGTGTGTGTGTGTGTGTGTGTGTGTGTGTGATCTCACACAAAACGTGTGATCCGTGGAAGTACAAGGAAGCTCGTGTTGCTGCTTTTGCCTATAGAGTTTAAAATGACAAGCAGGATAAGTGGGGAGTGAATGTGTGTGTGTGTGTGTGTGTGTGTGTGTGTTCCTGTGCTTGAGCATGTTTGCATGTTCATGTGCCGCTGTAACGTAATCTCGCCGTTCGTGGCGCCGCGGGGACGTTTGATGCTCACCAGCGTAGTTTTGATTAAGTAAACCACACATAGAGAGACAGAGCACTGCCTTTGTGTGGCCCCTTTGCATGTCCACCATTGTGTGTGTGTGTGTGTGTGTGTGTGTGTGTGTGTGTGTGTGTGTGTGTGTGTGTGTGTGTGTGTGTGTGATCTCACACAAAACGTGTGATCCGTGGAAGTACAAGGAAGCTCGTGTTGCTGCTTTTGCCTATAGAGTTTAAAATGACAAGCAGGATAAGTGGGGAGTGAATGTGTGTGTGTGTGTGTGTGTGTGTGTGTGTGTTCCTGTGCTTGAGCATGTTTGCATGTTCATGTGCCGCTGTAACGTAATCTCGCCGTTCGTGGCGCCGCGGGAACGTTTGATGCTCACCAGCGTAGTTTTGATTAAGTAAACCACACATAGAGAGACAGAGCACTGCCTTTGTGTGGCCCCTTTGCATGTCCACCATTGTGTGTGTGTGTGTGTGTGTGTGTGTGTGTGTGTGTGTGTGTGTGTGTGTGTGTGTGTGTGTGTGTGTTTCTAAGCTATATGAATCCCTTCAGCCGGCGCTGCATTTCTTCCTGCTGCTGATACATTAACTAATAAAGTCGGATGACAAAAGTCAGGTTAGTTAGATTGGATTCCACCTCTTTTGTCTCCTCCCTCCACCCGTCCATCGACTTGGCTGGTGGTCATTGCAGTTTTGGGGAAGGGGGTAGATTTAGTCGCCCCCCCCCCCCCCCCCCCCCCCAATTTAATTTAGCTGACAGGAGTTATGGAAATGAACTTGTGGGAGAGAGAGAAGCATGTGATGAGAGGAAAGGATGGATGGGAAGGAGGGGTAGGGGTCCCCTTATTTACCTCAGGAACACCACGTCCTTCCTGTCCTTCCTGGCCCCGACCCCTCCTTCTCTTGAGCCTGTCTTATTGAGGAACCAGCAGTGACTGTGAAGGGTTTTTAGTGAAAAATATAATATCATGTAGGAGGGGGCTGGCTGGGCTGGGGGGGTCTGTATGTATGCACAGAGACAGAAGTAAAGTGACAACAATAGAGGATGGAGAGTGAAAGGAATTGTGGGGGGTGGGAGGGTGGACAGGCGCTGGGTCCAGCCCTTTTTAATAAATCTGAGTGCTCTGGTTAGTGCTTCAATCTCCTGTACTCAACTAACCCCCTGCCCACATCACACACAAACACACACTCTCTACCAAATACATACATGCACTTACTCTCTGTGACTCATTTTCACCCACATATGTGATCGCAGACTGCCAGCTCAAGGGCTTTTAGAAGGTGTTTTTACCAGACAGTCCAGCTGATGCTGCCCCTAATTGTGCTGTCCACCAGATGTGGGCGCACAAGTATGAAAAACCTACTTTTTGTGTTCTGTGTTTTTAATATACATTTTTATTTCTTTATTTTTGGTCTAATGAACCTTTTGTCTTCTTCAAGAGATGTGCATTTAAAACAAGCTTGAAAACAGACTAAGAGAAACAGCTACAAGCATCTGTATGTGCTGTAAATGCTGCATCTAATGCACGCAGTGAGTCAGGTGTGGGTGCTTTTTGAGTACCTGGTGAATTAAAGGAAAGAAAATCCACGCTAACACACTACGAACCATCTGCAGTCTGCGTGGCTGCATTTCTGGGTCCATTTTGTTGTTTGAAGGTGTAATTTTCTTATTCGTCATAGATAACTGGCCCAGTGCAGATGGCAAGATGTCACGTTAAGACAGCTACAGTGGAGTGTAATTGCAGAAAATCTTTGGGCTGTCTGAAGCATCAACAGCAAACATCAGGTTTTGGTCGGATAGAAAGAGCAAGAACCTCTTTATAGAGCTTCCATTTTGTGCCAGTGTTCAAGACTCTCACAGAGCAGCATCTCTGCACAGATTCTTAAAAATATGTATTCAGAAACATGGAGAATTTTTTCTTTTTTACATTCCAGGTGAAAGCCTGTGCTGTTACCGTTGATATCACTTCTGCTGCTGCTGCATACGGTTCACATCCAACAAGTTCAGGGCCGTCCTCTGTGTGCTGTCAAAAGCCTCAATGGAAAAAAGGCTTGAAAGAAATCACAAAGCTAAGAAGCAGTCAATTAAAGTAAAGTGGAAACATTAGGCCACTTCATTGTCAAATAAAATCTGGAACTCTCAGCAGGATGGCATTTAACCAGAATAAATACTTTAAATACTTTGCTGACGAGAGCAGGCTGTTCAGCAAACCCAGAGAATGAACAGCAGAGTCGCAGCCTGAAGGTGAAGGAATCAGGTCAGAGGCATGCCCATCGTTTTCTTTAAGCTCTCAGGGTTGTGCACCATGAATTTGGCCTCTAGGCCCTGATTGTTGGTGCTGAGTTTTACCGTGATGCACGTCTGAGTGAAAATAACTGGTAAAAATTACCGGCAGGACGTCGTCGTGCCATCATGCCAGAGCAGACTGAGCCTGCTCTAACAGTCTTTGCTCACCAGCCAGTATACAGATTTCTCCGTTTCCCCCAAAATCAATTTGAATTGGAGGAGGAGGATGGTCTGAGACACTCGAGGAGATCTAGCATGTTAGAATGTAAAAAAGCAGCAGTGTTTAAAGTGATCCAGAGCTGCAGGAGAAGATGACCTCGAAGGGGAGATTTTCCAAATTTAAATCAGGTAAGTTTTCCAAGAACTTTAACTTTTTGCTGGATGTTTGATGAGATTCACGGTTCAATGACAGCTGCAAACTTCATGCTGATGTTTAAAGCTACTGAAAGAAGAGCCTGAGCTCTGTGACACATGTATTTCTGATATGTGTCTCTAGAAATGTGTAGAAGTTTGTTAGTGTCAGAGTTGACCCCTCTGACTTGAAGTCGGGCTTCGTGTTCAACACTGGATTTTTTTTTTTTTTGCTGTTCATGATTTAAAAGTCCTTTGTTAGGCTGTGAAGCTGCAGCGTGCTGTATCCCCCTCTCACATGCACAGAGACCAGACATACTCACGGGCAATTTTAAACACATAATCGTCTTCACACTCTGTGACTCCAATCTCTTCCACGTACAGTACACACACATTTACTACATCAGATAAAAGAGGAAAAAAACTATTTTTTTCTTTCCCCTTTTTTCTCCTCCTCCCAGCTTACCTCCTTATCACCTCCCCCTCCTCTCCTCTTCTTTATCCTCTTTTATTATCCTTTGCTTTTTTTTTCCTTCAGCAGAGGAGTGCTCAGTCCAGAAATGAAATTAATCTGTTGTACTACACCCCTCCCTCCTCCTCTTCCTCCTCCTCCTCCTCCTCCTCCCTGCTTTTCCTCCTCCTCTTCCAGCATCTCAATCTCATTCTCTCTTTGCTCTGTGGGGAGGATTGGACTCGTCACTTTAACCTCTTCATATTGGATATGAATCTGTTAGCCTGCCTGCCCCTCTCTATAACACTCCCCACCTCAATCCACAGAGTTCACACACACAGAGAAGTGCGTGAACACACACACACACACAAGCTGTGCCACACTTATTTACGCACTTGCATGCACACACACTGTGGTGCACATAAGCATGCACAGACACTGGACTCACACACACTTCATTCCACACAGGTATCTAAACAAATCTCTCAGCAAATCCCAATCCTCATGCACACACACTCACAGGCACACACACACATACACGTGTTGACATCTCTGACAAACCGTCCTTCGGCGGGTTTCTCCCGGTGCTTCAATCAAAGCCATTGATATGAATCTGGGCTGTTTTCTCCATGCTGGCAGCAGCAGTAATATAGCAGCTGTACTTTTTAGCAGCTGCACATCTTTCATGAGCCCCCACCCTGCCTTTTATTCTGGCCACTTCCATGTAGAAACGGGTGATATTGCTGGATTTTTAAGCTTTGGCCTTGGCTAAACCATCCAGCCTTATTAGTGGGGATATCAGATGAATGAGAGAGGCTTCATACTTGATATGAAAAAGGAAAGCAGGGAGACGTGGGGAGGGGACGGAGGCAGAAACGGGGGATGAGGGAGAGAAATGTGGGGAGTGAGTGAGGTTCTCCTTAATGGTTCCCCCTAGGGGTTTTAGTGACTGTGTGAGCTGCAGCAGCCACATACAGTCATAGCAGTGAAATGGGACAGGTGAAGATCCTCTCCCTCCTCCTCCTCCTCCTCCTCTAAAGAGTAGTATGAATATGGTAAATCCGCTGTCCGCTTGGCGGCATGATTCTCTCCCAGAAAATGGCCCTGTGTCTGCGTCCCTCGGGGGTATAAGCTAAGGAGATTCTGCATTTAGGCCTAGCACTCACTCCCTTTCTGCTCTCTGGGGGTTTGAAAGGGCCCCAGCCTGCCCCAATCCTCCTATCTATCTCACAACCACAGCAGCAGCAGTGATAGCACACCGCACGGCAGTTCAGCTTAAACATGGTGGCTGGAGCTGCACAGCCATCGCTATCTGGATGCACGGCTTTTACACTCACACGCATGCAGAGCCTCTATCCACGTCTGTGTCTCACTGACGGACTGAGGTCCATTTAGCTAGTGTTCGCCCGAGGCAGTGAGGGATCACCGGCGACCATCGCCATGTTCTGTTACACACAGGCATTCACACACATGCGTGCACACATACACAAGGTTGTTTTTTTTGCTACCAGCTCTGCGGCTCCAGTCTTGTCGGGGTCAGAGAACATGGTTGGATGGCAGCTCACTCAGACAGTCTGTCAGTCATCCATTACTGCAGGAGACAAAGCATTCAGTTTATTTGCACCTAGTTGGCCTTAGTAGTAGAGCTGGGGAATACAGACACAGTCCGACAGCATCATATTTCTGACTCCGTCCTCCAGTGTGAGTAATGTGATTACAGTCTATGTGAAACAGCCAAAACATTATTGAGATCAGTGTAATATCAATTAGCTCAAATTTCCCCCACTGAGTCCTTGGATCCAGATGGATCTGGATTATTCATTTCAGTATGGTATTTGCTCTGTTGCAATAGGAAAGCATATTTATAAAGCCTGTAAACTGGGCCAAGGGCTCAGACACATGTATGTATAACTGCTAACAAACCAATCACATGTTCTCTTTGGCAGGTTTACAGTACTAATCTCCATTAAATGAATGTATTGGCTGATTGTACTTAGTAGGTGGTTAAGGTTTTATTACACCCTAAAGCAGGTAGGGGACATAAGATATAATTTATTTACCCCAAAATGGGGTCTGAATCATGAAAAATAACGTAGCACAAACCAAATATCTCAGAAGGCCTAAATTTACATGAAAGGGTTCAGTTAGAAAAAGAAAAGTGAAGAGCCCAGTAAGTGCACCGAGGAGCTCGTTAAATAAAAGGAAGTAATAGATAAAAGTATTGTGGTATGAGGCAGGAGAGATGATCTGCATGGGTCCATGTTTCTGTACAGTATGCCCCTTTATGGACATCTTATTCACCAGGCTTTTAAAGCTGAACATTAATCACAGTCAGGGTGCTGACGGAGCAGGAATCAATCTTGTGGCATTTCATTAGTAAGGCGATTGTTTTAATTAGGAGCAACTGAAACTTTAAGAAAAGCATAAAGTTTGTATTCACTGTGAATACCTGAGTAAATAAGTGTGTCTTTATAAATGGTTCATGTTTCAGAGAAACGGGCTCTGTGCGGCACATTTAAGCTTCATGCTGCAAAGGTTACACTGTCCCAACAATCACTGGAATCACTGCAGCATTCATTTCCATTAAACTGACCCAGTTATGGTTTTCATGCAGCATCCAGGGACGTTAAATATGAATTAGGGTGATTAAAAATTGCCTGTTGAATCTTGAGTCTTGTGACCGAAGTAGTGGGAAGGTTTCATTTTTATAGGATTATAAAGTCTGTGTTTATTCAAACATCATATTTGGAGTGTGAAGTAGTTATTTATAATGCAGTGTGTGTGTGTGATGGTGGTGTTTATTTTTTCTTAATATCTGTGATTTTTTCTCAAAGTGTCTGCTTGAATACTTTAGCGGACCTGTAATGTTGCACTAATGTTAACATTTGAATTTAGAAATGATGAAATATTAATGTGTGGGGGTGTGTGTGTGGGTGGAGGGGGTATCTGTGTGTCCACGTGTGCGTCTGAATTAGTGCTTTTGTCCTTCAGCTGTGGCACATGTGAGCCTAACAGTGTTTGTATAGTGCATCTGCCTGTGTGTGCATGTGGAAATCCATGCTTATGTGTTCATTTCCCAGCCCCCTCCTCCGGGGTGGCAGGGGTCCAAGGCCCCGGCGCCCTGTGTCATCCTGAACCCCCTCCTCGTCTCCTTTGTCTGCTCGTCAGTTAGGGAGCGGTCCGCGCGGGACCTGGGGATGCGGGGGGTTGACCTTTGCCCTTAACCCCTTAACCTCAGCCCTCCCCTCTCCATTGCCCGGACAATTCATATGCAAGTGACCCATCACCAGCCTATTCTTCTCTTTCAATTGTCCACGCCTGGCCAGGCTGTTGTGTCACGTCTCAAGTTCAAGTCCTGGGACGAGCGAGGCCATCCAGGGCCGGGCCAGACCAGACCTGGCAGGCAGTGAGGACGGGGGGGAGGGAGGAGAACCAGTGTTTGGTTGCTCATTTTTTATGGGGGGTCAGCGAGAGATGGTCTGGCTGGTGTTTTGGGGATAGGCTGGGGTCACATGCTGGGGTTCCTCCGACAGAAATATGTTATTCCCAGGAATTTCATCTGCTGTTAAGCTTCCTGTTACAGAGGAGAAAATTCCTGATTGATCTCCTCTAATTTTTTTAATTAGGGATGTTCCAACTTCATGATTATCATGATAATAATTAATCCGATGATGATACCACAGTATCTATAGAAGGTTTTTAGATTCATTTATTGTGTTGCTTTTTTGTTTGTTTGTATTAAAAATAATTATTTATGATATTGCATGTATATTATTGACAGGATATAGATATTTTTAAATACCGATTACTATCAATTAGTGGTTGTATGACTCAGATTAATCTGGTCTTTGAAAGTGTAATCTACTTTAAGAGTTTTAAATCTTCGCTTCATAACTGAACCTACGTTATGTTACGCTCTGATTTTTCAGATTACAAACTTAAAGTGCTTGAAGCTCTTCGTGTTGGCACAATGTGCTGCACATGTCACTGAGAATCACTGAGAATCAGTGTGTATACTTAAATCATTTGGGCTTTTTTAAAGGTTTTGCATGAAATTCTTGTGGCACATTATGGACAGAGATCGATAAGAGAGCGTCACTCTGAACGCGCCCATCGACTCATCGACCCGCTGCACTCGTGGTGTCACATTCCTCAAATCTAAGATGAAAGGGTTTAAAAACTCAGTCCATGGATCTGACCTGTCAGCATACACAGCTTCACCACAGTGGCGCGGTCGGCCGACTCCGGTCCGGATGCTGGCGGCTGGAACAGTCAGAGATGGCTGTGCTGCGCTCTGTGGCATCAGGTAGTCTTTAGTCAAAGTTACTAAAGTAACTCAAAGCAGGAAAAACTGATGTAAACAGATTTGATCAGGTGACATGCATCTGATGCATAATGTCTTGTTTTGAACAGTCTACTGTGTAATTAATGTACAATCATATTTCTCATCTATAATATCACATGTTTGAATATTCTGCTCTGATTTTGTCTTCTTGGTAGAGACCTAATTACACTACTTTGCTGACTCGGTTCGAATATTTAAAATACATGAAGTACTGTAAGATTAAGGTGGGACAAACGAGGGGAATAAATTTCATGCACACATTTTTTTAATACTGATATCTAATAAATAATGATCCTCATAGTTTACACTGTGAGATTGTTTTCATTTTTACTGTAGCTGGCGCGTGGACCAGCACAGAGTTTCACCTTTTATCTTTCTGTTTTTGTGGAGAGACTCATTGTCCTTCATCGAGGGGCCTGCTGTGGGGGTTGGCGCTACGGGCTAGGGGTCAGGGTCAAGGTGGGTGGGGCCTGGGTCGGCCAGCCAGACAGATGCACAGACGGTGGACTTGACATTGATGTGGATGAGTGGATTAACAGGATCGGGAGGCTCCTTGTGTTTTAAGGGTTGTCAGCGAGGAAAGCATGAAAGTGATGTTTTGTAACGGTTTGAGCTGCAAGGATCTGAACGTGTGTGGTTAGCAGGAGTAACAGAAATTAATTTTAGCCTCTACAAATTTTTGTGTGTGGCGCGGGAGGTGACTGAAGTTAATGCTCCTCCAACTCTTGAATGTTTTTTCATGAGCTGAATTTTATTGGAAGCCAGATACATCTTATATTGGCTAACAAATGAAGCGAAAAGAGAGCGCACGCAAGCATACATACACACTGTCCTTCAGTTTGTACGTGTAACAGTGAATGAATGCAGTGATTGAACCATCTCCTGAAAATAACTAAGCTTTCATTAAACAGAAAAATGCCTCCATTGTCCCAGCTCAGCACTGTGAGCCTGCAGAGGACACTCTGAGATGAATAAACACCCATTGAAAGTGAAATAATAATACAGATTGTACATTGCACATTCCATGCACATTATCCTGAGAAAACATACAAATATGTTACAAATATTTTTTTGTTGGTTTTTCTTTTCTTTTTTCTGCAAAAGCTTAAAGTGGCATTCCTTGAGAAGATGCAGAGCCTCACAAAGTCCAAGGATACGTTAAGTGGGAAAACAATTTCTTCAGGCATCTGACATTTAACCTGCTGCTTGTGTTTGTGGCATTCTTACCGATAATGGGCTGGAGTTTGTTTTGAAAGCATCCCAATTGACAGTTGATTGAGCTGGCCTGAAGGTTATCCAGCAGATGGAGAATGACTTCTGCCCTCTAAGAGCCAAAGCTAGTCAGCTGGTAATGGCTGCTGTGTAGCATATGTAGTCGGTGCACAGACCAGCCGATGATTTCACTTTCCAGATGAACCTGTGCTGTGCGTCGAAGATGCGAAATGACTGCAACAAAAGAGGGTAATCTGTGTCTGTGCACAGCTGTCTGCTGCTTACATCTCTATATTTAAACAGTTACTGTAGCTGCTGAGGCTGGAGCGGTTTAGCTTCCACAGTACAGATTTTTAAAGCTAAACCTGGAGTCATTAATATAGTAGACTTTCACGCCCACAACTGCAGCTAATTTTTGGGAGGATCATCAGACTAAACTGAGACTGATCAAAGGCAGGAGCAGCACGTGTTGATACAATGACTCAAATACTTCTGATTAGTTTTGTCTCTTTCTTTGTTTGCAGTGTGTTGTTTGTTTGGGTGTTTGTGTATGAATTTCTGTCACAAAAACTGTAATCATTGTATTTACAAGTTGAGTTGCACACTTGAATGCAGTCCAGCAATAAACAAGATTCCTAGCCTTGGTCTCCATCAACCTTCACGGGAACCTGGACACAGAGTATTGACTGTTTCGCTGCTC
The DNA here is from genome assembly GCF_007364275.1 of Archocentrus centrarchus. Lineage (NCBI taxonomy): Eukaryota > Metazoa > Chordata > Actinopteri > Cichliformes > Cichlidae > Archocentrus > Archocentrus centrarchus. Next base: position 6,721,341 of record NC_044356.1, read on the forward strand.
ATGTACTGACAACATGTTAAACCAGAAGCTGTTTTGTCCCAAACATTGCATCTGATGCATGTTTATGTTTCAGTGAAATCCTCCTGGCTCCCACTTTGGTTCATTAACACAAAGAAATTATTAAACCAAGAGACAAATTTGACCAAATAGCTTCATAGATTCTCTCATCGCACCCTCCAATCCTAAAAGCAGACTTCCTCCGGCTGTTACATTTCATCACAGATCCCAAACAATAATTCTTACCCTCCAGTAAAAATGCAGGGCCCTCTAAAGTCTGGAACGAGAGCCCGCTTTACATTAGAAATTCAAACAGTCATAAAATATGATTTGATGGAAGGATGCATTAGCAACCACCGATTCAAATCAGGCTGCATTTTAATCACTGAGCTCGTTTCCTCTGCTGTGCCTGTTTCTGTCACTCTTTGTTTTTCATGAGCAGAACAGAAAACTGCAAACTGGCTTTAAATGAGTCGAGCAAGTTTAAAGTGGAACTGTGTTAAACTGCACTGCTTTTTTAAATAAGCAGGAATGGAGCGCGTGCAGTGGGAGCCGCATACCTGACAGCGATTACTGCAGAACTGCATTTACCTTTAAATACGATACAAAATGACATCAGTTTAGCAGATTTCTGCTACAGTCTCCTAAAATATTCAACATGCCTCTGTAGCTTTCACTAATGTCTGCGGATGGTGTGAATGCGTCTGATTGTTGGTTTGATTTCAGATTATAGTTTTCATACCACACATGCCATCCAGCTAGTCTGCCAGAGGAGTGAAACGGGTACGTGGGGGGCGCTCACGATTCTTGATGATTATTTGGAAAAATTACACTGCTGTCGAGGGAAATCCAGGTAACATATAATTTTAACATTTTTTTCTTTTGCTTGCTTGAGCTGGAGGCTTGTTATTTAGGTACTAAGTGAGTTATCTGAACCATGAAAGTTGACACCTGGTATTACAATTTCAGAAAAACTCCACAGATTTTTTTTTTCGTGTCTGAAAATTGAGCTTTTTGCAAAAACAGAGTTTTTCCCTGCCAACGATGATATGCAGTCAGCGCTGACAGCCTGCAACCCATCATTGATGCCAATTGCCACTTTCTTCTTCTATTCCTGAGTGGTGAAATCACTGTGTTCCAACTTGTCAGTTTTCTCAATCCAGTCGTCTGTTTTTACCTTTGTATCGATAAAAGTGCACACGGCAGAGCTATGATTTTCTTGAATATGTGTAAAAAATCAAAAACAGCTCTTCACTGAAACATGATTCAGTGATTCTCAGAGTGTGTGTTTACTTCTGTGGCTTTTTGGCTTCGCTCGGCATTAGCTAGCGTCAAACACGGTCGTCACCAGCGGCCGACTTTCAGCCCTAATAACCATCTGAAAACCAGAAAAATCCAATAGAGCTCCGCTGTGGTCATCCTCAGAGGTAAGACGGCGTGAAACTGTCTTACTAACTGAGGAAGAGTTGTCTCATGTGCTTCCTCAAATTAGGATTTGGTATGTTCGAGGTTTTTAAACAAGGTTTTACTAAGATAGGAGGAAGATTCGCTCTTCAGATGTTTCCAAATCCCATCTCACACTAACGTCTTCCTCCCTCACGCACACACGGATTAGTTAACAAGCTTGGAAATGGCAACTAACCCAAACACATATCACTGCACCCTCCCCTCCACACCTGCCTCCTCACTTTCTTCTCACCCCTTTGCTTCCCTCAGGAGAAGAACTTGGGGGGTTGGAGGGGAGAAAGCCAACATTAAGAGAGAATAGCAGTGGGTGGGTTTGGTCAAGAAAGACTGGGAGATAGGGAGCAGTGGTCAGAGAAGAAAGAAAGTGAGAGAGAAAGGAAAGGGATGGACAGACAGATACATCAGAGAAAGGGAGAGGGGGGGGGGGGGTGGCCTGAAGAATAAAAGGAGAGGAGGTAAGGATGAGTACTAAGAGAGCAGGAGAGAGAGAGAGGGAGAGGGCGACAGACAGACAGTGAGGCATTAAAATTCATGGCCTTTTTTATTTTCCGTGCTGAAAATCAATACTGTCTACTATGGATGAGGTGAGATGTGGACAACAGCGGTTGCTGGCCAAAGCAAGCGAGAGGGAGGCGAGAGAGAGAGAGAGAGAGAGAGCGAGGGAGGGGGGTGTCGTCAATATTAGCAGTGACACAGCCACTGAAGGCCAAGGTAGAGCTGGAGAGGGGAGAGAGGGGCTGGGGGATGGGTGGTGTGTGTGTATATATATATTTATATATATGTGTGTGTGTGTGTGTGTGTGTGTGAGAGATGGACCGAGGGGGGGTGAGGTTCATTAAGTCTGACCAGCAGAGCTTTTGGCCAGCGCAGCAGCAGCAGGCCTTTTGTCCGAGGGTTTGGACACACACACACACACACACACACACACACACACACACACACACACACACACACACACACACACACACACAGATGGATGGAGTGATGGATATTACCCCTCTTTCCCATTGTAATTTACAACCCCCTCAGTAGCTCCATCATTTAGACGATGGTGTGTTTGACTAATGTCTGGCAGATGTTCTAATGCTACACGCCAACTATTGTCACTGGGCTGGGGTCAGTTCTGGTCTAATTCAGGAAATGGAGATTCTTGTACGCTCTGAAACTATAAATCTTCCACCGTGAAAAGGCTCATCCCTTCCAGGCGCTGCAGTTATTACATTAGTTTCATTTTACACTTTAACTGCATGCAGGGCTACCAAGCCCGCACTCTGCATGTCATCCTCCCAAACAGGAGCCTCACGCAGACTGCAGCAAGACTTGAACTTGAGGAAAACGGCATCCAGCCCCTCAAGTTAATTCCATAAATTATGTTTTTATTATGTTTTCTTGTATCTTCGATTATTTTTGTGGAGCAGCTGCACTCCAAACACACCATAAATGCAGTAAAGATGATCCTCAAGGGCAGTGTAGTTTTTATACAGTGCTTGCTGATGTGTGCGTGTGTGCTTATCAAGTCGATATTCGTGCTGTAGAAGGAAAATCAACAGAAACAAGAAACATCCTCCTCTGTCAGATGGAAATCATAATGTAATATATGATGTCATTTTGATAATGTGGTGTAATCGTGATGCTGCTCGTGAAGGAAAATGTGACACCAGCGAAAGCAGTTTGCTTAGCAGGCAAATTGCTCTGAATAAGTGTGTCTAGTAAAAACAGAGAGAGCTGCTTTCTGTGTTTATTCTTGGTTTATTTGGAAAGGAGGCGAGCACAGTGTTAGCATGAGCCCTGATCATTGTGATCACAGGCTGGGTATCTGCTGTGTCAGAGGCAGCCAAGTTCAGATGCACCTAAAGAAGCCATCCACTCACTTTTAGCTCTGTTTTTGGTCTCCACCAACTGTGTGGGCCCTTAGTGTCATAAGTTTGTCGCTATGGGGGGGGGGGGCTGGAAATGCAGGACGCGGGAAAACAGAGCTGAACTCAAACCAGCTTTAATGCTGGAAGAACTAAATATGAAATCCCAGACCCAGGGCAGGATAAAGTCTGTAACACAAAACCTTTGGGACACAAAAGGGAACCAAGAGGAACAGGAAACACACAACGATGCAACAATGAACAGAGAAGAACTGAGAGTTTAAAGACACATGAGGCAATCAGGGAGAGTGGAGACTGCAGGGAAGAACCGGTGAACCAAATTAGACTAAATACACAAGGGAAGCAGAACTGAACACCAAGCACACGGGACAAGGGACTGTCAAAATAAAACAGGAAGTAACCAACCATGGGGGACACGCAGACTTGAGAAAACATGAAGCACAAACACAGAGGGATCCAAACAAACAGCCAGTCAGATAAGACATAAAGTGAACATGAGGCAGGTGAAGAGCACTAAACTCCACATAATGAGAACACAGAAATGTGATACAGAAACACAAAGGTGAGAAAGGAAACTCCAGGATCATGACACTTAGTCGCTAAACGCTCCACTGTGCTCACAAGCTGGTCTCTGCAGCCCTTCCTGGAAAGGTCATGTGTGTCATCTCTGCTTCAGCAGTCTGTTAATTTACCTCCGGGCTTCATTCTGACACTCCCATCAGTCAGAGTCCGCACACAAACTTTCACATACATGCAGAAGACTTGGTGGACTGCAGTAAGCAGGGTCAGTGCTGATGCTGTGAAATGCAGCTGCACTTATGAACATTTACATGTTCGTATCTGTGAAATTAGCAGCATGCAGAGGGCCGCCCCTGCCCCTCACGCTCCCAGAGAGAGACCTCAGTGAAAGTGAATCATGTGGACTGTAATGTAATCTTGCAGATGATGAGATAAAATGTTACTATTTGCATGTCATAATCTTTTTTTCTTGGTAATGCTGTATATTCACACTGAGTGTAACTATGGTCTGGATCAGTAAGAGCGCCATAGGAAGCAGCTGGGGTACTCACACAGACCTAAAAACAACACATTTAGGTGACATCGCATTAATGGAATGGAGCTCAGGTTTGAAAGGGGCTTTTAATTGTGTCTGTCTGCCATTTAGTTATTTTCCAGCTCAAAATAACTGCCAGTTTTAGCCCTGTGAGACTGACAGGAGTGATTCAAAATACTGGAAACACGGGCGAAAAATGAGCTGCAGCCAAAACTGACTGTGGTGCTCCAAAAACCACATCCAGCACTCTGTTCTGGTGCCTGCAGCTTCATCAGTACATGTGAACACTTTCACCTTATTATTTAAAACATAAAGATTATTTTTAAAATATCTATAAAGAGCATGTTTAGCAGCTTAAACACAGTTTGCAGGCCCGCGCTCGCCTCAGCCTGATTTTGGAAAATATCCTGTCAGCATCTGCTCGGTGTCACAAAGGTTTCGGGGGAAGTCTGACACCAGCGCTGATCCCGCAGTCGCTGAGCCTGTCAAGAATTTTGGGTTTTCTCCAGAATAAGTTTCTGGATTCTTGAAACAGAATCCATCATGTGAAAAAAGGTTGAGTGCAGAGAGTAAAGTGGCACTCTGAGCCGAGGGGATTTTTAAGGAGCAGGGCTGTTCTTCTGTTTATTGCCACAGCAGATATTCTCATGCAGCAAAAGCTTTCTTCTTATGTTGCCACAAACATTATATATAAGTATGAGTTTCACTTGGGCAAAAAATGGTCGAGTTAAAGTTTCTTTTCCTGCGTTTGCTGCCGTGGCACCAATAAGATTAACCAGGTTAACTGCAGCACCCTCACAGAGATGAAGCGTGTTGTTGTGTTGATGCAGGAGTAAATTTGTAGCTTCAGATTTCACTTCCTTGTATTTTAAGCAAAGAGCTGAAGTTTGTTTTCAGTTTAGTGTGGATTCACTGTACATTCTCTGCATGCGCAGCATCTCGCACGCCAAGATAAAACTCTTCATGCCTCCTATCAGGCAGAGTGACAGAGCAGGCGCTCACCAAAGAGTGAATATTTTGACATGGAATAGATGCTGATAGGCAGCCTGTAACATCACTGAACAGGCTTAAATAGAACACCAGAATGAAAGCTGAGAAAACTCCTCTGCAGCTTTTCTGTGCATCAATCTGTGAAATCACAGAAGTAAAATCCAACTGTCGGCCTCCGGAGATGTTAAAATGTGATGCTTCACAATCATATCAAGTTAGTTTTGAACTTCCTGCGAGTTGTCGCCCGTCAAATGCCTGCTGGTACCGAAGCATCCCACAGGCCACCGTCTGATTCCCTCTGCACGCACAGGCGGTGTTTCTGGAGACCCGGGGATAGTGGTTACTATGGGGATAAGGGGAGAGAGAGAGAGGGAGGTAGGCTGTGGTTTTGAGGTGTAAAGCATCATAAATAATGGAGGCTGCACCTCACATTGAAATGCAAAGGCTGGAGCTCGGGCCTGAGCAGAGGTAATGCTGGCTTTTTGAAATTTATTTTTCATAAGCGTGATCCCCCAGCCCCCCCAATCACACACCCACTGCTTCATATAACCATGGCAACTCTGCAACCACCCCACTCCTTATAGAAAATATACTTTTACATACGTTTGCATCCCAAATTTCATCAAGTCTGCCCCTATAGACTACATTTTATTGGATCCAGTCATTCGTCAATTGTGTGTCAGGAGCAATATCAAAGTGAGGCTAGTTACTGAGGCATCCTGATAGTGATATATCAAAATATTTCATCTCTTTTTTCCTCAGTGAAATAAAAATATGAAGCAGTAATAACATATCTGCATATCATTTATGTGGGACAGGTATTAAAAAAGCTGTGCTGCTTATTTAAAGCTCGAGATCCTGGAATTAATTTTGTCTTCTGAGTTGAGAGAAAGATTTCTGCACTTCTGATCACTCCTCAAGTCTGTCTGTGTGAGAGAGACGAAAGAGGAGAGTGAACAGTGTGTGTGCATTAATGTGTGTGTGTGTGTGTGTGTGTGTGTGTGAGCCTGCACACTGCTTTCTGTTGTATTATGTCCACAGTAACATGCCAACGTCAGCTGAAGAAAAAGAAGGCAGACATTCAGCCAGAATGTGGATGAGATTCTTAACCATGTATGACTGACTGAGGCCGTGTGTGTGTGTGTGTGTGTGTGTGTGTGTGTGTGTGTGTGTGTGTGTGTGTGTGTGTGTGTGTGTGTGTGTGTGTGTGTGTGTGTGTAAAGAATGTGAAACAAGCAGAAATATGTCCACCACAGTGGTTTTTCTGCAAAATAACCACAGTTTGTTTTGGGTTTTTTTTACTCCGGCATGCTGTTATTGATTCCAGTCGTATTTTTAAAGCACCACTGAGAGATCCCGACAAGTGTTCATGTAAATGCCTGCTCCATGTTTACTGATGTTGCTTTAGAAGAAAGCCGGATTTTGTCTTTGTAGTTTGTCCATGACAACAGCTGTTGGATATTTTCAGTCGGTAATGCTCTCGTTTTAGGATGTTACCTAAAAAGCAGCCCTGCCCTTTGCAACATCGAGCTACAGTTCCAAACATAAACATTTTACAGTCGGGAAAACCCTAAATGCATCACGACCGGAGTATCCCAGTGCATTCCCATCCCGAAGCGTCAGTCACTGCTGTTCTGTCAGACGCTGCCGTCGCAGAGAGGCGCACAGGGCGCCCTTCGTCATCAGTGCATCGATGCACCGATGATAAGTCGTGACCCATTTAGGGCTTTGTTTTTGTTTTGTTTTATCCACTCACTGATTATTTTCCATCGCGCTCACTTTTTTACTTTTGCTGGTCAGGATTAGTGACCTGTAAACAGCTGCCTGTATCTGGGAGCTGTGTGGTTAGTTTGTTCTTGTTCCCACACTCAGTCATGGACACAAGGACATGTTTGTGTTGCCTTTTTACAACATTATTCACTGTGTTTGAATGAGGCATCAATTGGTCCTTTATAAGTCTCCATAAATTATGATTTGGGAGGTCGGTCTCACTTTTACCGTAACCTGGTTCATCACAGCTCCGGCACAGAAGGACACCCTGTATGTATCAGTGAGACGTCCCAGCTTTGACTAAACATCAGTGTTTGACGTCCTGGGAATGACAATAAATCGGGCACCGCGGTGGCCTCGCGGTTTAGCATACTGACCGTGTGAACGCAGTGGCCCTGGTTCTCAGGATGCTGGCCTTTCCTCCCCACTCTGTCCTCACTCACCTGTTCCTGTCATATCTCTGCTGCACACCTGCATCTTCTAACAGCCTTCAGTGCCTGAATGAGCAGAGGGCTTCCCTCAGTTTTAAAAGCAGCACTTAACAGTAAAGATCTTCAGCTAATTGTTCAAACTTGCAGTCCCATGTTACCTAATGGGCTTTGACACGTTTGATGTTAATTCAAACAAATGTAAATCCTTATCTGACTAAAGAGATCACTGTGTGAAAGTTTGCAGGCAGAGAGAAAGTAGGTGTTAGATTATACATGCATAATAAGAGCAGACATGGAGTGGATCCCTGCAACACTTGCAGTGTGTTGCAACATGATGCAGCAGCAGACCCACGAACGTAATCATAAAGGTTTAGTTCGTGTTTTTGTCGAGCTGTGACTGTTTCTACACTCCTGTGTTGTTTTCTACCTGCCTCTGTCTTGTCTCTCAACAGCATCTGTGTTAAGAAGCTTTCAGAAAGGTGCTGGACTATTCTGTATAATCAACATAGCAATCAGCACCACTCTCCCCCAACACACACACACACACACACACACACACACACACACACACACACACACACACACACACACACACACACACACACACACACACAGAGCTCGCTGAGGCTAGCTGGCATCAGGCCAGAGCATCAATAAAGCCAGTGTGAGTTTGAGAGCCATTTAAGGACCATTTCGCCCCAGACCTACAATCCTCCATACTGCTCACTACAGCACCTTGGTGACCATCAGGCTGACCCTGTGGAAGAACAGATAGGAGAGAGAAGTGGAGAGGGGAGAGCGCCAATGAATAGGCAGAGGCAGGACTGAAAAGAGGGGCCAAATTGTGATGGAGAAATTGTGAATGAAAGTGGGAGTGAAAGAAAAGAGGCTGCGGGAATTGCTGAGAGAGGGAATTAGGAAATAATGGAAGGAGAGTTAAGGAAAGTGATGGTGAGGGAGGCCGAGAGACAAAGAGCAGCTCGCGTCTTCATCACGTTCTGAATTTAAAAAAATGTTCAAACATTTTACACCCAACTGTAGTTTTGGATCTTCTCCAACTTTCTGAGGCCAGAGATTCTTACAGGGGAGGGAATCCTTCGATCCTATTGGGACTGTTTGTATTATTATAAGGATTATTATTAAGACGTGCTCACACTAGGCTGGCCCTACATGCACAAAACATGAACAACCTCCAAAATGCAGTTTGTCTGAGTAGTGTGGTCGCTGTCCACGTCCACAGGTCATTAATGCTTAATCAACAAAGCTGCCTCTGTAAACTCACCTACAGTAATGGGGACGGTCGTGTTTAAGCACAGTGTGTCACAGTCATTTCAGTAGTTTCTGTCGGCCCAAAGAACCGTGATTGTTTTGGTTGATGTAAAGATCCCCTAATGATGATGTGCACTTCTCAATACTACAATACAGGTTTAGAAATTCTATATTTATATTTAAGGCTTTTTTTAGGACCCTTTCACTATAGACCATAAAACCCTGTGGATCTCCAGCTCGTGCTTTGAGAAGTGCCACATGTTTAATTCTGCTAATGTTTTTGGATGCAGTTGGTTTGGAGTTATTTCAAGAGTGTTGGAAAATCCAGAAGTTCAGACGTCTTCAGACATTTTCCTTCAACCAGGAGGCCTGAACCTGACTGATAACCAATCATTTCAAAGATGTCATTTCTGGAAGTCCTCAGATTGGTTTTCTCTAGTTTCTGGTGGTATAAATAAAAATAGACTTTGAAAAATCTAGCAAAAGCAGGTTAGTCAGTTACACCCAATATTTAGGTCCTGCCTATAGAGCCCAGTTAGACTCACACAGAAAACTATAAGCTGAGCTTTGCTCATGTAAAATAAAACCATAAATAAGGCAGGCACATGTGGAACTAGCATACAGGTTAGATTTGAAATGATTGAGATGTAGAACCTTTGAAGGTTTCTTGCTCCAAATGAGTCAACAATAACTTTCTTGTATATTATCATGTGATCATAAAACCACAGGGAAGTGGGAACTGGTGTATTTCTGAGTCGATCCATGTGACAAATATTTACTGTGACCAGTTAATGTGAATGTGATTTACCTTCATACCTTCTTAGTCCTTCCCCTGCTGGACGAATGCCTGTCTCTTTGATCCGGATGTGGTTTTCTGGGAAGGAGATGCAGCATTCACACAGAAACACAAACGCTCCGAGGAGTTTAGTCTCATTGTTTTCCTTCCTTCTGCTCCCTCATTTTCATCACTATCCCCTCATCACGAGCCCCTTCCTGCTCCTCCACTTTTGCTGCCATCTTAAATCCAACCATCACAAGTACACTTGTACTTATTGATCTCCTTACGCTTGCTTCCTCAAATAGATTACATGCCAAGTCATCCAATGCCCACCCGTCATTTTCATTAACACTTTTACTATCTCTCTGTTAAATCCATCGACCTCATCCCTCGCCCTGAGATTTCTTGCCAGTCATGTCCTCTCCCCCTTACTCCTCCCTCATCTTGCTTTAATTCATTTTCTCTTTTTATCCCCTCGTAATACTCACTTTTTCATCTGTCGCGTCTCTCCTGAAGCCCTCACCGGTTCGCCTGTCTCCAGCTATCCCTCTTTCCCCTGCCCTACATCCCTCTCTCCCTCCCTCCTTTCCTCCCTCGCTATTGATCCAGCCATAGTTTTCTGTCTTCTCTGAGCTGGCTGGCTGGCTTTAATCAATATAGATAATTGTCTGCTTTCTCTTCATGCCAAACACGCTGTGTTTTTTTCTCAATGAATCCAGGTCTTTCCCCCTGCGCTACTCGCCTGCCCCTCCTTCCTCTCCTCCGTGCGGGAATCCCTCCGTTAATGACAGGAGATAACCTGCTTTCCTTACCGATTTTTTTTTTTTTTTTTTTTACCTCCCCCCGCCTCACCCTCCTTCCCCCCTCTCGTTCCCTTGTTCATTGATTACCGTGAGATATCACCCTGTGTGCCCCGTCAACAGATGTAAACACACCGGGCCACGTGGCTCGCTTCTGTGTACAAATGCACACGTTATACAAATATTCAGATTTACAGGCGCGCCGACTTAGACCAACACATGACCACTGGCTGCAGGCGGGAGCCGCCAGAGACGTCCTGATGTGACACAGCAGCCGCAGATACGTGGATCTGAGCCAGCATAATGATTCCACCTTCATTCAATCTATACCATTCAGAGGCCAAAAAAACCTTCTTTCCACAGCTCTCTGTGTGACATGGATGAGTACTCAGAACATCCGTCCATCATCGATGCATCCGTCCATCATCCATCCATCCATCCATCCATCCGTCCATCATCTATCCATCCATCGTCCATCCATCTGTCCATAATCCATCCATCCATCATCCATCTGTCCGTCCATAATCCATCCATCCATCGTCCATCCATCCATCCATCCACTGTCCATCCATCCGTCCATCATCCACCCAGCCATCATCCATCCATCCATCCGTCCATAATCCATCCATCCATCGTCCATCCATCCGTCCATAATCCATCCATCCATCATCCATCCATCCATCCATCTGTCCATCGTCCATCCATCTATCCATCGTCTGTCCATCATCCATCCATCCATCCATCCATCTGTCCATCCGTCTATCTGTCCATCATCCATCCAGCCATCCATCCATCTGTCCATCCATCATCCATCCATCAATCATCCATCCATCCATCTGTCCATCCGTCCATCCATCTATCCATTGTCTGTCCATCATCCATCCATCCTTCCGTCCGTCCATCTGTCCATCCATCCAATCTCTTCTTCATTAAAATAATATAGGAAAATATTTTTGAAGTAGAAAAACGATGATGAACATTAGGTGAGGCCACCAAGCTCGTATTTCCCAGACACCAGTGACAGAGTGGGGTCGTTATCATTTTAATGGCTGTTGCTGTTTTATACTGTTCGCCTGATCAGTGACACATATTCTAAAATGTTCACATATGTATGAGTTTCTATTGTTTTCTATCATTTTAATGCCGATTTCATCCTCACTAAAGTATCTGCAGCAGTGAGTCTGATGTTTGCCGTGGATCAAAACGTTGTAGTGTAGTGATATTTTAAATAAACACAATTTTCCATTATCGCTGCCGCAACACGGGGCCGAGAACTATGAAAAGTTATATGAGGAGTAGATGGGCAAATTCAGGATAGGAAGCATTTTTACAATTTTTAAAAATGACAGCAGCACATATAAATATACAACCGGGCCATAAATGACCTCACTCTGATTTCTCCAACAATCTGCAGGTCAGCTGAAGCACCCCGACTTTATATCAGCAGCTTTATGGTTTGTAATCCTGCCCAGGATTCAACAAACATATCGAATCATTACACCAAAACTTTTTAGATCATATTTAATGTGGTAAAATACAGCATATGAGTTCCAGTCATCAAGACTTTTAAACACCAAAATAAAATTACTATGTAATATAACAGCAATGAAATCACTGATAGAATTTAAGAGGACATTCTGCTGACATTTGTGGCAGCCGATACAAGCATTAAAGATTACTGTACACCACCGGGGGGTCATACCTGCTGCCTGGGTCCATTTCAGCCCAGTTTCTGCTTTGAGAGAAAACCACAGTGACGTCATTCACTGCTTGGTGTTATTCCTGATGTGGGGGCAGTGTCAGCCGCACAGGAATGGAAAAGTCTGCAAAGTTAAAAGTATTTTTTTATGCAGATAGTTTGAATTGTAAAGCTTCTTGTTTACTTATAAACCCTCCATGTAAAAACTTCCTGTTCTTCCTGCCGCACTCTGATCTGGGAACAGTATTCCTGAAGACATTCGTCATCCTTAAAGGTGAAAATGTTTCCAAGTCTTTGAGGAAAAATTTAGAAAATTACATTTGATTTAGTTTTTTCATCCAACCTGAACACAAACTGGGCACATTAACTAAAATTAATTTGACATGCCTGCTTTACTCCATAATTTTATTCTATTAGTTACGAATCATATCTGTAAGTAGTTAAACTGAAGCTGTTTGAATGGTTGATATTTTTATTTTAATATTATTTTATAAATAATTATTTTCTTGTTGATGGATTCGTGCAGACAAAATTAATTTAATGTGCAGTAAAAAAAAACAAAACAAATATTGTTGGGTGAGATATAAATTTTTTTAATTCTATAATTTTATGACCAATTACTAAAAAGCTAAAAATAAATAACAGTTCAAATAAGGGTTCATATAATCACATTTTCCTGATTGCATTTCTCTGTTTAAAAATATGAATGCAGGCTTTTTAGACATGAAGCAAAGAAAGCACATTAATCCTTTTTCTTCAGCTGCTTGTGCAGAGACCAAAAAATAAAAAAGCAACCAGAAATGTACACAATGCAGCCGCTCCCTAACAGCATGCAGCCCTGGCATCCACACAATTAGACACTATAGGGGGGTATGGCAAGGCCACACTATAATTACATAGCACTATGAAGCTGATGGTTGTGAGGGGACAGTGGGCGCATGTTTTCTGTACTGCGCTGCATTGTGACATGAGCAGCCGCACTGAAGGGAGGACTCACAACAGTGTTTCATTAGAATGAATAGAGAGGTGAGAACTTTGAGTATGTGTATATAAATACTGTTGATACAGGGCTGCTAACCAAGGTCACATGGTTAATAAAGCAAAGCAGCATGTTTAAACACACAGAGGAGGTTTAACAAAGGGCGGGGGGGGGTCTGCATCTATGTTTAAGCTTTAAAAAAAAAAAGGACACGA
>NC_044356.1:7337166-7550357 GCF_007364275.1 Archocentrus centrarchus
ACAGTCACGCCTCAAATTATGTCAATTATTTTGGGACATCCTGTTCTTACTCCATAAAATAAATAATGTTAATGTGTGTGTGTAATCGAACTAAACCAAAATCTGTGACCACAGTCTGCACACATTTATATCTCTGTCTCTGCTAACTGTTTAGAGGGTTCTCAACAAGCAGCGTCGAGCAGAAGGTCAAAGGTCACCTCGGAGAGATTCGCCCTGCTGGTTCTCAGTGCTCTCCTGGCTGCTGCTGTCATTGCTCTATGTGTTACCAGTGAGCTGTTCAATTTTCATTTTCAGTATATTATATATATGGAATTCAAAAAAGTCGATGCCCCAAATTTGTCAAAATGCTGCAGACTGATTGTTTTTCTTCTTCTTTTGAAATCAGCGTTTCAACTGGAACGTCTCAAAAACATCTGTGAACATGAAGAAAGAAATGTGACAGGTGAGCATGTGAAGCTGTGATGCTGGATTGAAGGTGGATTGTTTTTGACTCTCTAAACTCTGATTCAGATCACTGATGAGAGCTGATATTACAGGAATGTCCAAACTCCAATGGTTTTAGCTGTACTATCAGACTTTAAGTAATGATCAACATAAAAATCACAAACCTGTGAAAATAAATGAGACTGATGACAGTCGGGTTGTTTTAAACAGGAACAAAAGCATGCAGCACGGTGCAGCCTACATGTCCTCCATGTCCTACAGTAAAATGTAAGTTAGCCTCCTGCTGCCTGCAGCTCACACAAACATGAAGAGTGATTTCTTCCATCTGACTGAAGTCTTTGCTGTAATCTCTTCAAAGATGGACCTTGTGATAGATGTGAAGCAGGCTGGGAGCATCATGGAGGAAAGTGCTATCATTTCTCCATCAGTAAATCCTCCTGGAACCAGAGCAGAGCTGAATGTAGAGCTGAAGGAGGAGACCTGGTTAAGATAGACAGCAGGGAGGAGCAGGTATGAAATATTCATGTTCTCCCATTTTTATCTCTCCTTTATGTTTCACCATCTTATAACAGAAACATCTCAGAATAATTTTCAACACATTTTCCTCTTCAGAATTTCCTGGAGAAAAGACTGAGAGAAATGAACAAAACTGAGAGAAATGAACAAAAGTTCTGGATTGGACTAATACACTCTGCAGAAGAAGACAGATGGATTTGGATAGATGGATCACCACTGAACAAAAGGTTTGATTGTTGATAAAAAATATATATATAAATTCATTTCCAGAATCAGAGTTTTCATTTTTTTTACTGAACAACTTCTTTCTGTCTTTCATCTTTTAGTTTGACTTTTTGGAGCAGAAATCAGCTGGACACCAGGAACGGGACAAACAGGGAAAATGCTGCCGGACAAAGCTGTGTGAGGGTCGGGGAGAAAGGTCGTGCTCCTGACCTGAAGCTTGCATCCTGCAAAAAGGCTCAAAGTATTTGTGAGAAACCAGCAGTCTGAAGCTAATGTCTGAATTAAATACATTAAACTGCCAAAAGTATTCACCCATCTGCCTTCACACACATGAACCTGAGTAACATCCATTCTTAATCCAGAGGGTCTAATATGATGTGGGTCCACCCTTTGCAGCTGTAACAGCTTCAGCTCTTCTGGGAAGGCTTTCCACAGGTTTAGGAGTGTTTATGGGAATTTCTGACCGTTCTTCCAGAAGCACATCTGTGAGGTCAGACACTGATGTTGGAGAGAAGGCCTGGCTCACAGTCTCCGCTCTAATTCATCCCAAAGGTGTTCTATCAGGTTGAGGTCAGGACTCTGCGCAGGCCAGTCAAGTTCTTCCACACCAAACTGGCTCATCCATGTCTTTATGGAGCTGCTTTGTGCACTGGTGTGCAGTCATGTTGGAACAGGAAGGGGCCATCCCCAAACTGTTCCCACAGAGTTGGAGCATCAAACTGTCCCAAATGTCTTGGTCTGCTGAAGCATTAAGAGTTCCTTTCACTGGAACTAAGGGGCCGAGCCCAACTCCTAAAAAACACCCCCACACCATAACCCCCCCCCTCCACCAAACTTTACACAGTCAGACAGGTACCGTTCCCCTGGCAACCACCAAACCCAGACCCCTCCCTCAGATTGGCAGATGGAGAAGTGTGATTCATCCCTCCAGAGAACACGTCTCCACTGCTCTAGAGTCCAGTGGTGGCGTGCTTTACACCACTGCATCAACGCTTTGCATTGAGCTTGGTGATGTAAGGCTTGGATGCAGCTGCCATGGAAACCGATTCATGAAGCTCTCACTGTTCTTGAGCTGATCTGAAGGTCACATGAAGGTTGGAGGTCTGTAGTGACTGACTCTGCAGAAAGTTGGTGACCTCTGTGCATTATGACCCTCAGCATCCTCTGACCCCACTCTGTGATTTTACATGGCCTACCACTTTGTTATAATCCCATAACAGCTGACTGTGGAATATTTAGTAGTGACTGGACTTGTTGCACAGGTATCATCCTATCACGGTACCACGCTGGAACTCACTGAGCTCCTGAGAGTGACCCATTCTTTCACTGATGTTTGTAGAAGCAGTCTGCATGCTTAGGTGCTGGTTTATACACCTGTGGAAGTGACTGGAACACCTGGATTCAATGATATTGATGGTGAGTGGATACTTTTGGCAGCACAGTGTGAATGAAACAGTAAAATACATTTAAAAGACATTTTGTAATTCTTTTTGTGATTAGCTTTAATAACAATATTCTGCAGAGTTGACTTCTGTGAAATGAATCATATTCAGCTTTAATTTGTCTTGTTTGGTCATTTAAAAATAAAACAAAATATAAAAACATTTCCTTGGAAGAGTTTGTTCCAGCCTGGGGGTTCACTCAGTGACACGTTTTAGGAGTTTGAGGTCAAGTTTATCTTCAAAGTACTGAGAAAATGATCTTATTTCACAACTTTTGCTGCTTCTTACAGGCTTCAACTAAAAGTAAATTCAAGCTGATTTAAGCATCTTAAACTGACCACAGAGCCACATAAAAATGAAGCACATTAATGTGAAGTTACTTCAACAGGAAGCTGAAAACGAGGGAGCTTCAGTCAGATCTGAGGAATCACCATCAGACAAACACCAATCTGAACAGAAGTCTTATTCATAAACCAAAGAGTGTATCCTGGAACCAAACAACATTATCTGGATTAAACTAGGTTGGCAGGTTGGAGCAGGTTGGAGCAGGGTGATGCAGGGTGGAGCAGGTTGAAGCAGGTTGTAGCAGGGTGATGCAGGATGGAGCAGGGTGATGCAGGATGGAGCAGGGTGATGCAGGATGGAGCAGGGTGGAGCAGGTTGGAGCAGGTTGGAGCAGGGTGATGCAGGGTGGAGCAGGTTGAAGCAGGGTGATGCAGGATGGAGCAGGGTGGAGCAGGTTGGAGCAGGTTGTAGCAGGGTGATGCAGGATGGAGCAGGGTGATGCAGGATGGAGCAGGGTGAAGCAGGTTGGAGCAGGTTGGAGCAGGGTGATGCAGGGTGGAGCAGGTTGAAGCAGGGTGATGCAGGATGGAGCAGGGTGGAGCAGGTTGGAGCAGGTTGGAGCAGGATGGAGCAGGGTGGAGCAGGTTGGAGCAGGTTGGAGCAGGATGGAGCAGGGTGATGCAGAGTGGAGCAGGGTGATGCAGAGTGGAGCAGGGTGATGCAGGGAAGGTTCTGTGTTCATGTTCCTGGTGCTTTGTCTGCATGTTCTCCCTGAGCCTCAGTCCAAACTCATGCATGCAGGTTAACTGTTGATTCTGTGTATGTGGTTCCTGTACAACACTTTGTGGGGTCAGTGAGACTGGAACATTTATATATAAATAAATGAACTGGAGGCTTTTCAGTGTTTTAATATTGATGGTAATATTTAAGGCAGGAAATAAACCAGCCAAGGATTAACAGTAATGAAGCTAAAGAAGCAGTGGAGGGACGGATGCTCTCATGTTGTTTTCTGAGTCATCTGATCAGATAACCAAATGTTTCCATTACATGTTCACATGAAATGTTTCCAGATGCCCACAGCAGATAAAATGTTTATCATCAATGTGATGCTGCCTAAAACTTACCACTAATATTCTTCAGCACATAAACCCTGCAGCTTATTAAACTTTAGCAACAACAATATAATATTTTAAAGTAAAAAAAAAAAAGTTCTTCCTGTTAAAAATAAGTTATTTCCTTGTAAAACCTCAAATTTTACTGACATTAAATAAATGACTTAATTATGAAAGAAAACAGACAATGACTGATCCTCCCTGATCCTGGCTCTGAGGAGGAGCCTTCTTGTTAAAGGGAGCTTTGAACCCCACCCTCTGTTCTTCTTTGGATTCGTTGTCCTCACCTGTGTTCTGTCCTCACCTGTGTGGGCGGCCTCCCTGGAGCTACAAACAGCTGAAGGTCAGGAGAGTCTGAAATCCTCCAGGAGAAGATCGTGTTATGATGAGGATGAAAGATGGAGGTTATGATTGGAAGTGTTGGTGAGACACATCCTGCAATCTCACTGCTCCTCATCCATCTGTGATCTTTATTATCAATGAAAACATTTAATGATCTTCAGACTCTCACGCTCGCCAATAGATTTACTCAGAGAAGAGAAGACCAGAAGAGGGCAGCATGCACACATCTGCTTCTGAGAATCCACCCTCTGAGAATACTATAGTTTAAAAATAATACGTTTTAAAATAGGTTTGTTACTGAAAATAATAAATGTGATATTTTTAAAGGATTATTGATGATACTTTTCAGGAGTTTGATCTTCAGTTTGCTGGTTTCAGATCATTTTTTAATAAATAATTGTTACAGTTTGAGCAGCAGGTGAGAAGCTGATTAAACCTTGAATGTGGATCAGGAAAAGAAAGAAAGGATCTTTTATTGGCTCAGCATATACACTCACTGGACATTATATTAGGTACACCTGTTCAACTATGTAAATAGCTAATATCTAAACATCTCAATGCATTTAAGCACATAAACATAATCGAGATGACCTCTGGCATCATTGATGGCAGAGGTCAGAGGAAAACAGCAGTAACTCAAATAACCCAAAGTTTCCTGAAGAGTTTCAAACGAGTCAAAAACAGCAGAATGAGGAACTGTGATGTATTTAACGTGTTCCTGCTGGTCTAAAGAAGCTGTGGCCCTCTCAGCTCAGTTATATGTGCTTCATCAAAATGCACATTCAAACAGAGGGTCATAGGTCACCTCCTGGTTCTCTGCTCTGCTGTTATTCACCGTCTCTGTGAGTTTTTACTTTTCACACTTTGACTCCTGCAGTTACTGAAAAACAATGAAACATCTGATCTGCTGTAAGTTATTAAGTTATGAGCCCTGATTTAAATGAAGTTTTAGGTGTTCAGGAAGTTTGTTCCAGAACTGAGAAACATTAAAAAAAAAAAAAAGTTTGATATTTGATATTTTGAAGCGATGATGAGCCATAGGATTGGAGGCCGGTGTGACAGTGGATAACTGGTGCAAATTATGTCATAAATGTATTTATAATAAACCAGAAGTGACCAGACACCATAAATCTGTGTTTCTATCTTTCAGAGGAGCCTATAAAATAACTGCAGTAGAAGATGTTTTTAAAGTTATCAACATTTCACTTCACTGACAAATGAAACATAATTTAAAATACATATTTTTCTTGTTTTCTAATCTATTATATGCTAAAACATCACCAGTCAAATGTGTCGGTTTATTCTTTTTGTTTGTAACTTTATAAAAACTATTTCCTGTGAAATTATGGATGTTTCTTTATGTGGTTATGGCAGAAAAAATGCTTCAGTGGGTTCATTTCTTTATGGTGTTTGAAATATTTAATCATGCCCATATTTATTGTATACTTTGAGAAATTGTGGTCACTATTACACTTTTCTTCCTGCTGCACAATCTCTGGAATCTAAAGATATATCTATTACATATGTTTTTAGAGATGAATGCACATCAGTTAATTAAAAAAATAAAGACGGATGAAACAGACGAGCTGCAGAAAGTCAACATTTGGCCTGTTTTAAATGTGACTAAAATAGACCAAAATAGTTTCAGTGACCTGAAAATAATTAGTTTTATAATTTTATATGAAAATAAAACTGCTGTTCTGACATGAAGTTATGAGGACGTCAGACCCCCATCATTTAAAACTTATCAGGAAGTTCTTTTAACAGAAACCTGTCAAACAAGAAGCTGCTAAAAGTCATTTTCTCAGAAACAGTCGGACTGACTGAGGTCAGGATCGTGAAGCCTCGGAGTGATGATCCATCCACAGAGCTGCATCGAAGCCAAGAACTTTAACAAAATCATCAGGAACGCTTCAGTCAATGTCAAATTTATTTATATAGCACATATAAACAAACTGAGTGGACCAAAATGCTTCACAGGCAACCAAAAAATAAATAAAGGCCATACATAAAAGAAAAAAGAACAAACAAACAAAAGTCCAAAAAAAAAAAAGATAACTTAATAAATACAAAGTGTGAAGATTAGCTCGAATTAAAAGCCACAGAGAAGAAATGGATGTGCAACAACTTAAATGTAGAAACAGTCCAAGCAGTTCAATATAAAATAAGTCATTCCAGACAAAACAATCAATAAAATCTTAAAATTGATCCTAAAATTGACAGGAAGTATATGAAGTGAAGCTAAAACTGGAGTAATATGCTCGCGCTTTCTCGTCCCTGTTAAAAGTCGAGCAGCAACATTTTGGACCAGTTGAAGCAGACGAAGAGATGACTGTGGTAAACCTACAAATATTTGCTGCAGATCCTGCAAACCACACATTCTCCACACATACTGCTTAGAATTAACGCCAAAAAGTTCAATCTTCATCTCATCAGACCAGAGAATCTTATTTCTCACAGTCTGGGAGTCCTTCATGTGGTTTTTCATATGTCTGCACTGAGGAGAGGCTTCTGTCGGGCCGCTCTGCCATAAAGGCCCGACTGGTGGAGGTCTGCAGTGATAGTTGACTTTGAGGAACTTTCTCCCATCTCCCTGCTGCATCTCTGGTTTATCCACAATACAACACAATGTGCTCAGTAACACTAATAAAATACTAGAATTGAACTCCCTGAACAGGCCTGAACTGCCTGTACCAAATAACAGGCATGTTTTGTGCCTGATAATTACATGAAAATGATTCCAAAGGCACAGGTGAGGAGCTGAGGCCACAGAGGCCGCTCAAAGCAGCAACGCCCCTCCACTCCACCATTGCATGCTTGTTGTAACATGGGTTCATGGTTTTGTTGATCAGTAGATAAACCAATCAGCTACTGCAGCTTCTGTCATAACTGACGGTGTGTCAGGCAGAGTTGGACCCAGAATGCAGGACGCTGTAGGCAGAAGATATCTTTGATGGGGTATTTATTGTGTTACAGAAACAACACAACCACAATCCACATGAAGGCTAGACCCAGACCATAATCCATAAACAAGGCCAATGCTGGAAACAGGAACACACACACACACACACACACACACACACACACACACACACACACACACACACACACACACACACACACACACACACACACCACAGCACTGAGGAGAGGGAGAGAGCAAGAAGAGAACAGAGCACCAATCTAAGCAGAACAGACAGGCCCTGACAAAGTCACTGAGTGGAATTATTTATATTTATATTATATTTGTATAAATGTAAATATTTATATTATAAGTATATCTTATTTCTACTTTTCAGTTGTTTTAAGCCAAAAGTTAAACTAATAAATAGAACAGCAAAACAGTTCAAAGAATGTAAAAATAAAGTAAAAAAATGAATTTAAAAAAATGACTTACCTCATATAAATTTGGCTGCAGTTCCTTACAAGGCCATCTTCTTGTGTCACATGACATCTTTAAAGTCATGTCACAACCTAATTTGCATATCGAATGTTGACTTTAGATTTGTTACATTACATTATGACATTGCATTCTATTTGTGTGTTTTTGATGGTTTGCCTTTAAGAGTACAATTCAGTGTGTTCACAGCAGTCGTGTTTGCAGCAGCCGTGTTTGCAGCAGTTGAAACTTCAGCACGAAGCATTTGGAAAGTTTTCAATCCGTAGCAGTCAATCAATCAACAGCATGTCTCAACACTCAGGAGAAAGCGACCTGTTTGACTGGGGTGATAAGTCAGAAGTCCCCCTTGAATGGGGTGACCTGCCTGAAATCCCCCTTGATCCTGAAAGTGACACCCATTACTGGGGTTTTCGGCAAAATAATTCAGTTGACACTGACGCCGACTCCTTCGACGGTGATGATCAGCCTAAATCCCACAGAAGTGGATCGGATCACCGTGTGCAGGAGGACAAACTTCATGTAGATGATGTGTGCAGCAAACTCCGAGTGGCGGAGAGAAAACTCCAAGAGCTGCAATCCAAGCTCCAAGACATGGAGGAAAATCAGGAAAACTTGGAAGGAAAGTTGAATAAAGCCTTGGAAAGAAATAGAGACATGGTGAAAGAGAAGGAAGAGCAGGATGCAGTACATGCAGAGCTGCAATCCAAGCTCCAACACATGAAGAGAGAAAATGATGGCTTGCGAGAAAAGCTTAATGAAGGTGTCACAAGAAACACACACGTGCTTATCCAGCAGGAACATCAGCATGCAAAATGCACAAAGCTAGAAACAAAGCTGCAAGAAATGAAGGAAAGAAACCAAAGCTTTCAGGAAATGCTTGATCAAGCATTGGAAAAAAAAGTAACAATTCTTAAAGAGAAGAAAGAACTGAAGATGAAGCACACAGAGGTCAAATCCAAACTGGAAGACACTGAAAAGAAAAACAGGGTGGTGCAGGCCAAATTTGAGGACATGCAGAAACAAAATAAAAACTTGCAAGGATTGCTTCACAAAGCCCAGCAAAGCAATGCAGATGTCCTCAAAGAAAAGGAAGCAAAGCCCAGGGAAATGCTCCAGAAGATGGAAGAGAGGCACAAAAAGATCCAGTGCAAACTCCATGAAATGGAGGAAAAAAAAAACATACACTTGCTAAAGGAGAACGACCAACTGGGCAAATCGCAGAGAAAGCTGCAAGAAGTTCTCCAAGAATCTAAAAAGAGGAACGGAGAACTAGAGGAGAAATCCAAAACACTGGAGCAACACAAGGATGATCTGGAGAAAATGTGTGCAGAGCTGCAGAGCAGGATGGAAGCTGTGGTGAGCAAAAATGCTGAAATGGAAGAGCTGTACAAACATGCTCAATGCAAAATAACGGAACTGCACGAGGAGAAGCAAGAACAACAGAAACTGCACAGAGACATCCAGTGCAGGCTTCAACAAGTGCAGAGTCAATGTGAGGACCTGCAGGAAGCACAAGAAGTACAGCAGCAGAAATATAAGCATCTAGAAGAAAGGCATGCAGAAAAGCATGACCGAGTTAAAGAACTGGAGATAAAGTGGACAACACTTGAAGCTGAGAATGCAGAAACTCTGAGTGATCTGCACACCATCATCCTGCAGCACAAAGAGCTGCACGAGCGCTGCCTCAAAAAGAAAAAGCGCTTCAAGAACCTCTGCTGCTTCTCCAGCTGAAACACAGCTCGCCTCGTCTGCCACCACCTTCCATCATCTCCTGGACCTTGACCTCTCCTCTGTGCCTTTCTTTCCTCCAGCCATCCTCTCTATCTCTTTCTTCTCTCTCCCTCCTTATTCTTTTCCTTTCACCCCCCCAACCAGCCTCGGCAGATGGCTGCCCCTCCCTGAGCCTGGTTCTGCCGGAGGTTTCTTCCTGCTTAAAGGGAGTTTTTCCTCCCCACCGTCGCCGAGTGTTTGCTCACAGGGGATTGTTGGGGGTTTCTTTTTTTACTTTCTCTTCTCTCTCCCTCCTTTTTTAAAAATTTGATTTAATTGGATACTCTAAATTTGAAAATAATAAAAAAGGCAATCATATGCCATCTAAAATTACTTCTGTTTGTGGATGTTCACTGATTTCTTTTTGCTTACAGTCTCTGTGCAAGATTAGCCTAAATGTTTAGCACACAAATATGAAAGCTGCATTAAACTTGTGGTTACCTTTGGCCCAGAAAGCCAATATACCAAAACATTAGTGGGGTCAGGTTAATGATGATTCTAAGTTGGCCGTAGGTGTGAATGTGAGTGTGAATGGTTCACATGGACCAGGGCTCTCTCAGCCCTGTCACACACTGGTGACCTGTCCAAGGTGCACCCCCCCTCTCGCCCTGGCAGCTGGGATAGGCTCCAGCCGCCCTACGACCCTGGAAGAAAGTCGAAGCAAACAGACAGATGGATGACACGTTTGCTTTAAATACAACTAATGATATGCAGTAAGCACACGAGGAAACTAAAAATAATGACATTCCTAAACTCTAAAAAAGTTGGGGTGGCTGTGTCTCAGGTGGGAGAGCAGGTCATCTACTAATCTTAAGGTTGGTGGTTTGATTCCTGGATGCTTCAGTCTGCATGCCAAATTATCCTTGGGCAAGATCCTGAAGCCCGAGTTGCTCTGATGCAGCCGTCGGAGTATGAATGTGTGTGGATGTAAGACAGGAAGCACTGAGCTGTAGAAGGAAGTGCTTGTATGAATGGCTGAATGCAAAACATGGTGTATAAAGCACTTTGAGTGCTCAGCTAGAAAAGCGCTCTATAAGAAGGAGCCTGTTTACCACTGAGGACTGTAATTACTGTATGATCTGGTACAGCATTTTATTGCAAACAGTTGAATCAATGGTAGGCTCATTTATTCTGCCTTACAGAGACCTGGTAAAAGCTTGGAATCCTTAAATTTTTTTTATTTCCAGGCACTGGGAACACTGCACATTATATTGTAAATCAAAACATTAAGAAAAATGTATAAATTTTCCATTTACTTAACAGGAAATGAAGAAAACTGAATGTTGGACTGTCTTCACTGTCTTCAGAGCGTACTGTGGCTTGAATTCAGTGCTTGGGGGTCGTCTGACAAACTGTCTGGGGCCCTTGGACCCAAAAAGAACAATCTTAATTTCATCAGTCCACAAAATGTTTCTACATTTCTCTACAGGTCAGTCAATGTTTTGTTTGGCAAACTGTAACCTCTTCAGCACATGCCTTTTTTTCCCACAGTGGGACTTTAAGGGGGCTTCTTGCTGACAGATTAGCTTCACACAGGTGTCTTCTAATTGTCACAGTACTCACAGGTAACATCAGACTGTCTCTGATCACCCTGGAGCTGATCATTGGCTGAGTCTTTGCCATCCTGGCTATTCTTCCATCCATTTGAATGGTAGTCTTCCATTTTCGTCCATTTCTCTCTGGCTTTGCTTTCCATTTTAGAGCACTGGAGATCATTTTAGCCGAGCAGCCTGTCGTTTTCTGCACTTCTTTATATGTTTTCTCCTTTTCAATCAATTTTAAGGAACGTTGTTCTTTTGAATGATGCCTGGAACGGCCCATTGTTCTCAGGTTTTCAGTGAGAAATGCATGTACAACATGTGTTGGCTTCATCCTTAAATAAGGGCCACCTGATTGATGCCTGTTTGTCACAGAATGAATGACCTCAGTATTGGACTCTACACTGCTATTATTTTGAACATGCCCCTTTCAATTAATGATTCAATCACACAGACTCAGGAGTATGCATATCATGAATGTTGGCTCTCTTGGTTTTCTATGACTCTGCTACACCTACTGTTAAATTGTTTGTCATGTAGTAATATGATTTCTACCACAAAGAATGATTGATCTGGTTACTCATGTTGGACTGCTATTATTTTAAACACAACTGTGTGTGTGTTCCCTAACCTTTCGCCACAACTTAGTGTGACACTCTAAATACTGATTCCAGATCAGTGACAGGAGGTCCCCAAAGAACTCAGAAAGAGTTTAGTAGCATGTGCAGATCATTGTGTTGAGGTCACAGCTGCAAAAATGGCACATTTCTGACAAATATATAACGAAGCAATGTAATTGTTTCTTTTCTCAGACGACTCCATGAGCTGCTTCCACTGGACTGCAGCTGTGACTGTAGCCCTCACTTTGCAGTATCAGAGGGTTCATTGTAGCAGGACACGAGCCGGTTCTACACCTGCTGCAGGTCCCAGTGAGATTTGCCCTCCAGCTCACAGATGGATGAGCTCCAGTTGTTTTCCAGTTGCTGTGCGAGTACCTTCAGAACAGTGAATCAGCCAGTGAGCCAGCCTTCAGGTAAAGATGGGAAGGAAACCATCAGCCCAACTGTTCCTCTAACCTTAATCCAAGTGACGGCACTAAACTGTGTGTAAGTACAGAATTATGCTGCTGGGCTCTTTTCCATTTTCATTCCCAAAAGGATAGCAAGCCCCACAATGTGCTGTATTAACAGAATTATGGTCTCCCAACAGGTGAAATATGAGAAACACATGAAAAAGCTCCAGTTGGCACATCCAGTGTGTCTAATGAGGTGCAGTACAGTCAGCAGGCCTAATAGAGCAGTCACAGAGTGTTATTCCTCCAGTGTCTGATGTCTGTCTGAGCGTCCTCACTCACTGAACACTGCTTTCAGCTGCAGGGTGTCAAAACACCCAGCAGACAATGCAGACGTGCTGATGCATTTTCACTGCAGCTGCACACGCTCCACTGAATTCAAAACAAAGTCATTTCCAGCTGTTACTGAATAATTGTTATACTTACCCAGCTTTCTGAATTCAGCAGAGACGCATGGATGTAAGACTTCAGACTCTCTGCACCATCTCTGCACCACAGGAGCACTAACCCTAACCCTGCAGCCACACTGCACAATCCTTACACACATTTATACTCTAAGCATGCTCACGCCACCTTCTTTTGGAGGGGTTTAGTAATGCAACATGTTTTCTTAAAGTTCCTTATGACTGCTGCCATGATGACTCTGCAATATGCTCTACGTTTCCACTCCTACCATCAGTGTCATTACAATAAGGTCAGATGAGGATCATGGTCCCCATTAAAGAAAATGATCTTCATTGTTGAGATTGTTGGTGAGAGTCTCCATGTTGAGCTTTTCTCTAGGAGGTTTACACAACAGAAAATGATGTCTGACTGCTGCTGCTGAGAGCGGAGAGGACCCATAACACTTGAAATGATCAAAGACAATCGGTCACTTGAAGAAAAGGTATGAGTGCTCTGATATGAATAAATACTCATCTTCTAGGATGTTTCTAAGCAAAGGGTCTGTTGTTGTTTTAATGGGCTTACCAGAAGAAACTGAAAGGACGAATATAATTTAATATCAATCTTTAAAAAACACCTTTAAATGAAGTCGGCTCCGTTTCCTGCCGGCTGTTGTTCAGCTTCTTTGAACATAAAACTGAAAATGACATCAAAAACCTGAAAATAAAATCTGCAGGACCAGCTGATGAACTTATGAACTCCCTGAGGTTAATAACATCTATGCAGCTAACTCTGCCACTTTAGGCTACATAAATATTTCCTTTCTTCCTTCCTTTTTTCAGTTTTCAAAAATTCATGTATGTTCCACACCGTTACGTCCAAAGACATAACGGTGAAAGACACACCCCTAAAAGTGATACTATTATTAAAAACGGTAGAGCAGATGCTCCAGGAGGAGGAAACCATTCACCAATCCCACTGAGACGGGAGCTGGGCGAGCACCTCATCAGGCTCCAAAGTATGAGCATCATGTCACCGACCACCATGCTGGATCCTCACTTCAAACAAACTGACTTCTTTAGTCCAACAAAGGCCAGTGAGGCTACCAAACAGCTAACATATGAATGCACCACTGATATCAGGTCCCATCATCTCCAGCTGCAGCATCATCATCATCACAGGATGCTGTGACAGACCTGGTAATTATTTTGTTTTAAGCTCAGTCTGGATTAATTATGACTGTCACATGATCTGTGTATGCTTCTCCACAAACAAAAGTGGGGCGTCATTCCCATGACTGCACTGTTACAGGGGGGTCCTGAGAGTATTACAGAGTCATAAAATTAGATATATGTATACTTGTATATTGTCTTATAGTTTTTATACTTATTTGTTTTTTTCTGTAAGCACGAAGTACCGCAGCAATTTCCTAATGCTGTGAACCTGTTCACCCATATGGCAATAAAAACCTTCTGATTCTGATTCTGATTCTGATTCTGATATAATCTTTCTGACTGTTTAACAGTCTGTGACCAGCAGGGGGGGTGTGTGTGCACATGAAGCCTCAGGAAGAAGCTTCAGCTCACCATCAGTAATTAACCCTGTGTGTGTGTGTGTGTGTGTGTGTGTGTGTGTGTGTGTGTGTGTGTGTGTGTGTGTGTGTGTGTTTAGGTAAGTGAGATGTTTTTGTCTGATACACAAACAGTGTTTCCTGTTGGTTTTGTCAGTGTGAGAAAGTTTGTGTAACCTTATCAGTGTGAACATGTTTCACACACTGTGGGATGTGTGACTACAGTAGGTGTGAGATTGGCTGTGGCACACTTGGCAGCCATTTGAAAAAGTTCTTTATAAAGGATATAAAATGTGCATTAGTTATTTATATGTTCTTATACTAGTTCTGAAATTAAGATCAATTATAAAAATATATTAATGATGACAAATACATTGTTGTCAGCAACAGCTACAGATCTGCTAACATGAATACATGATTCACACATACAGACTAAAAAATACAAGTATTATTAATTATTGATTATATAAACCAACTAATTTCAGTGGACCCTTAAAATTACCAGTAAAGCCTTTTTTAAAACTTATCATTCACTGTTATTAAAGCCTCTGATTGATTTTCCCTGCTGAGTCAGGAGCTTCACCAACATTCAGAGGAGACACAAAAGTGAACAGAGTGGATACAATAATACAAACAGCACAATAATACAAACAGCACAATAATATAAACAACTGGAAATTTTCTCTGAATGAAATTTAAAGATTTAGTTTTTTTTATTATAATGTTTAAGTTCTTAAAATCTTGTTTCTCTGTTAAGAACAGAAACAGTGCAGTCAGCCATCATGTGTGCATCAACATGGAGATATCCTGTCACTCCTCATTTCACCTCAAAATGACTTCATACAGTTCTTCATGTTTACTTGTTGTTAATTATTGTGTCACATGAAGAAACAGTTACATTGTTAACACTTTAAATGATCTTTATCTCTGACACACAGGAGGCTGTACAACCTGAACAGGTATACCACAGAGAGAAAGGCGACCACATCACACTTAAGGTCATTTAGAATTACCAGTTAACCCATGCATGTGTTTGTATGGTGGGAGAGAAACCACACAAGTGAGGCGAGAACTCCACACAGAAAGGCTTTGAGCGCCCTCAGACAAGAGCTTTTACTTTCATTAAAATCAAGAGAAGGCAGAAACACGGTGTAGATGGATCAATAACACTACAGGCAAATATATTCATTTGATTTCTACCTGAACTGTCCCTTTAAGTTCTCCTGTTTAGGCTTGACTGTACATCAGTGTGCAGTACATGCTTAAATATTTGGGGACAACTGTAAGAACATATTGAAGATGAAAAAAAAAAATCCAAGTCTAATGTATCATGTTTCCTGTTTTAATTAAAATGTTGGTTAAATCATTATTTTCAACTAAAAAACTAAAAAGGGTTTTTAATTTGTTCCAAACACTGAGGTCAAAGGTTGGTTTTGCACTTTTAAAGTACTGATCATAAAGTACTGATCATAAAGTACTGCTCCTGAATTAATTAGAGAAAGCTAAATGGTATCATAGTTTGATATGATACAACACTGACCTCATATTTTTATTCATATGCAGATGATGTTGTTTTATTTCAGTATGAACATTTAAAGTTGAATGAATATCTAATCATGAATATGTTTGTTCAGACTGATGGCTGTACATTTGATAATTACTCTGATCTGACTTCTTATTGATTTTTACCACATTAATGTTCAGAAACAACAAACTGCTGTTACACACACACACACACACACACACACACATACACACACACACACACACATACACACACACACACACACACACACACACACACACACACACACACACACACACACACACACACACACACAGCACAGCTCAGAGAGGCAGATGATTTGAATAATTAACAATAATGAAAATACATCTTTATTTACTGACAATGGCAGCAATGATCTCATAGCAAGGATACAACAATCACATCAATAAGGGATAATCAATACAAAACATCCACATTTATTTATGCTGATGGTTTTTGCTCTCTGTGACGTTACTTTCAGTCCACTGTGTTCTTTAACACTGAACTGAATCTCAGGTACATACATATTTAATCTGTTCTGTTACTTCTGCTTTCTCACAAATACTTCTGTGAGGATCTGAGCAGGATGCATCATTCCAGCTCTTCAGGTCAGGATTGCTAGTTTTTTCCGTCATCCTCACACAGTTCTCTCCTTCAGGATTTTTCCCTCTCCAATTATCCGGCTCCCCACTGAGCCAAAAACTAAAAATGAAGAACAGAAAGAACTGGTTCAGTAAAAACTGGAAACTTTGATTCTGGAAATGAATAAAGATATTTTACAACAATCAAACCTTTCATTCAGTGGTGTGTTGTCCACCCACATCCATCTGCCCTCTGCTGCTGAGTCTGTCAGTCCGATCCAGAACTTGTCCTCAGCTTCATTCATTAAGTTTCTCACTCTTCCATCCAGGAACCTCTGAACAGAAACAGATGATGAAAATGACCTTGTTAGACTTTTCTGTGCTGACATGATGAAACATAAAGATGTGATCAAACATGTGAGAACATGAAGCTGCAGCAGTGTTTCATACCTGCTCCTCCCTGCTGTCTATCTTAACCAGGTCTCCTCCTTCAGCTCTACATTCAGCTCTGCTCTGGTTCCAGGAGGATTTACTGATGGAGAAATGATAGCACTTTCCTCCATGATGCTCCCAGCCTGCTTCACATCTATCACAGGGTTCATCTTTGAAGAGATTACAGCAAAGACTTCAGTCAGATGGAAGAAATCACTCTTCATGTTTGTGTGATCTGCAGGCAGCAAGAGGCTAACTTATATGTTTTATTGTAGGACATGTAGGCTGCTGCATGCTTCTGTTTCTGTTATTAAAATAAAGAAAATGATCCATCATCACTTTGCATTTCATTAGGATTCTCACTTTTATAATCTAAGCGGAAAAAAATGACAAAAACCTTTCATTCTTTTAAAAACTATTAATTAAAATCAGTGAACAAGGTGGGAAATTAATGTGAAGTCAAATTACAGTGTAGAGGGTCAGTGAATCAGTGAACCCAAGTTTAAGTCTGTAACATAAAGTTTGAACCTTACTTCTGAGCTCTTCTTGTTTCTTGAGCTCTTCTTTGTTCCTCAGGTTTTCAGACACTGATCAGAACACAGAAACAAACAAATCTCTGAGTAACATTTATGGCGTTTCACTGAAACGGGACAAAGAGTTTTTGGATTCATTCAGATTTTTATGGATTTTACAAAAGTGCTGAAAAAAGGTCAAAAAGTCAGTTTGAGAAAAACACATAAAAATAATTCTTTTACGTTTTTATTTTAATAAAACATCATTTTGTTTCCTGTTGACTTTTAATCAGAAAAAGCATTGCACCCACTCACCGGTAACACCAAGAGCAGCAACAGCAGCAGCCAGGAGAGCACCGAGGACCAGCAGGCCCACTCTCTCCCAGGTGACCTTTGACCTTCTGCTCAGTGACTTGACTTGTTGGGACCCCTCTGAACAGTTAGCAGAGACAGGGATGTCACAGAGATGTGAAGTAAGCTCCGCTAACAACACTTAATAAATAATCATATAAATATTTTGGGGCTTCAGATGCAGATTTTTTAGATGAACTTTAAATATAGTTATATATGCTTCAGTTTATTTTTTATAATTAAATCAGTCTGAAAATCAGGCTAACATGACGCCCCTCCTTCAAATTATCTATACACTCAGTTACTTGGTACTTTAATTAAAGTAAAGCAGTACTTGACTTAATTACTCCCCAGAAAAAGAAATGATTTGTTCTTTTTTTCTGTTGCTGCATATTTACAGCATTAGGAGGAGACACTGGTCTCCTAATGTTCTCATGCTTCATGTTTGTTTAGGATGCTGTAAATATTTGTAATCACACTGATAACCCAAAGAAAGGGAGAAGAAACTCCTGACATGGTTAAAGTTGTAAAGAGACATATTTGACCCTAAACTATGATTTTATTACTCTTAGTGACCAAACATCCACCTGTCTCCTTATATGGTCTTCATCTGGAACCTGTTAATTACAGAGAAAATGACTTTAACCCAAACTGTAACTGACACTGAAGGTGACCTGAAACAAAGCAAGGAGCCAAAATGTTCCTTAAATGACGACTTGAGGCAAGTCGAGCCCAATTTTTACAACCTCATACAGAAATAAGTTTTAGTCTCTGTTGCTCATTTCAGTAGAGTTTAATTTTTCTGTGAGGGCTAAGCTGCTTTTATCAGCGCTTGTTAACACCAGAGGATGCTGTTGCATCAGCAGTTTCTCTGCAAAGTCGATGTTTGGCGCTGTTTGCTTGGTAACCAGAAGTGTCATCTTCAGGAAGCTCGTTTCTGCCAAAGAAAAAATATTTTTCTGACCTTTCATAAGTCAAAATTTGGGGATTTCATCTGTTTGGTTTCATCTCATGAACTCAACCTTCTGAGAAAATAACTTGAAATTTTATCTAAAATGGATGTCAAAATAATATTTATTTATTTCAGTATTGGAAATGAGCTTCCATAACATCTACCTTCATATCAGAGTGGATGGACCTGCTTATCTAAGCAGCTGGTTCCACGTTAGCTGGTAACACCTCAGCCTTTAAATATGGTCACACCTGTTTTATTGTTTGTCTGCCTGTTTAATTTTAAGAAAGAAAGAAAGAAAGAAAGAAAGAAAGATAGAAAGATGAAGGCTGAAATGCAGAACTTGAAAACATGGAGTCTACAGACCACATGCTGACTTCATTAAATCCCAGAGTTTAGTAGTTCCCTAAACGCCTCACAGATTATTAGAAAGGCTCATAAACTTTTAGCTGAGGATTATTGAAGCTTAAACTTCCTGCCGCCCTTCCTCTTCAGCTGCATGCTCACCAAGTGTGAAGTAGATATTTTTAAGAAGTGCAAAGGAAATGACTCTGAAAAGAGTCCTGCAACAAATTTAGACCTAATGAAGAGTAAAATGTGCTCATGCATTACAGTCGCTGTAATTGCTGAAATGAAAACATGAAGCTTTGCGCCTCAGAAAACAAAGAAATAGAGAAGGTGAGAGGTCTGCAGCGCCAACTCCCAGAGCTACAAACTGTCTTCAGCAGTGAAGCCCGTCTGAAGCAGCAGCAGTGTGTAAGGAACGCTAACACGGGCGAGGAAGTGTTACTGATTTGAGAACAGCGTTAAGAGTGAAGAGAACTCCTGATGTGATGGAGAAAATCTGTCAGTGCGACTCTTTTTTTTTTTTTGAAAATTAACTTATTACTTTTTTTGGTCATACAAAAAGGAATAGGAACACACAACTGAACATTTAAAGAAACCAAACAAAGCACATCTGTATAGATTATAAACCTCAATAAAAAAATAAACGGGCATAATTGACAGTTACAAAAAACCTACATATCCTGGCACGGTGAAGTTCACAAAGTTGCTAAAGGCTACAATTTCTCGCCTTTAATGTATTTCAGAAGAGAGTCCAATGTCTGATAAAACTCTGGTCCTCTATCTTCATTATACAGTCTTAATCTCTGCAATATGTTGAACATTTCTCCCGTCCACAGATCAAACGTCGGGACTGAATTCTGCTTCCACATACGTAAAATTAATTTTTTTGCTATCACCATCCCAAAAAGAAGAGCACTTTTCTTGTACTTATTAATTAGAGAAAGAGCATTAACAGCTCCCAAAATTGCTACCAGAGGGTTTGGTAACACATTTTCCCCAAAAGAATCAGAAAAACATTGAAATATAGATTTCCGCTATGGTTGAATGTTTTTGCAAAGCCAAAAGGAATGTGCTAGATTGCCAGTCATAGATTTACAATGGATACATAATTGCGAGACATTTGGAAAGAGTTTACGTAGCTTTTCTTGTGAAAAGTAAAGTCTGTGGATCATTTTAAATTGTATGAGATTATGTCTGGCATTAACAGAATATTTATGAATATTTCTTAAACATTCTTCCCATATTCCATCATTCAATTCTATGTTAAGCTCATCTGCCCAGGACTGTTTCTGATTCTCAGTGTTATATAAAACATTGTTATGGATGATTCGATAAAATGAAAAGACTGTCCTGCTTTGATGCACCTGTAGCGCCTGCCAGAGGGCAGCAGGTCAAACAGGTCAAAGCCAGGGTGTGAGCTGTCCTTGATGATGTTCCTGGCTCTGCTGATGCAGCGGGAGGTGTAGATGTCCATCAGGGAGGGGAGAGGGCAGCCAACGATTCTTTGTGCTGTCTTGACTACCCTGAAGCCTGACCCTGTCTGCCTCAGTGCAGCTGCCGTACCATACTGTGATACAGTACGTCAGCAGGCTCTCAATGGATGAGCGGTAGAAGGTCAGCAGCAGGTTTGAGTCCAAGTTGTTCTTCCTGAGGACCCTCAGGAAGTGAAGTCGCTGCTGAGCCTTCTTGATAACAGCTGTGATGTTATCTGACCAAGAGAGATCAGCAGAGATGAGGACACCGAGAAACCTGAAGGTGTGGACCCTCTCCACATGCTCGCCGTTGATGTAGAGGGGAGCTGGGTCTGTCCTGTGTTTCCTGAAGTCGATGATGATCTCTTTGGTTTTCATGGTGTTCAGTACCAGGTTGTTCTCTGAACACCAGGCTGTCAACTTCAGGACCTCCTCTCTGTAAGCTGCCTGATCTCCCTTTGAGATGAGTCCGACCACTGTGGTGTCGTCAGCAAATTTGAGGATGAGGTTGTTATTGTGGGCCGGACTGCAGTCATGGGTGTAGAGGCAGTACAGGAGGGGGCTCAGCACACAGCCCTGTGGGGAGCCAGTGCTCAGTGTGCGGGTGGAGGAGAGATGGGGGCCAAGTCTCACAGTCTGGGGCCGGTTGGTTAAGAAGTCCTTGATCCAGGAACATGTGAGAGGGGGGAGGCCCAGGGTGTGCAGTTTGGTGGTGAGAATGTCCGGGATGATTGTGTTGAACGCTGAGCTGTAATCCACAAAGAGCATGCAAGCGTAGCTCTGCTGCTGCTCCAAGTGGCTCAACACAGAGTGGAGAGCTACAGCGATGGCGTCCTCTGTGGATCTGTTTGCACGATATGCAAACTGATGGGTGTCGAAAGTGGGGGCAGATGGTCTTTGATGTGCTGGAGAACCAGCCTCTCAAAGCACTTCATAATTACCGGTGTGAGGGCCACAGGGCGGTAATCATTTAGGCTGGTGACAGATGACCTTTTGGGCACGGGGATGATTGTGGCTGTTTTTAGGCAGGGGGGGATGACTGCTTGGGCCAAGGAGAGGTTGAAAATCCTGGTGAGAATCAGGGTGAGCTGGTGGGCACACGCTCTGATCACCTTGCCAGGTACTCCGTCTGGTCCGGCAGCCTTCCTTGGGTTCACTGCCAGGAGCACGCGCCGTACCTCATGCTCCTGGACAGTGAGTGGGGTGCAGCCTGGTGGGGGGGGCAGGACTGGAGCAGATGGGTGGTCCTGAGGCATCTCAAAGCGAGCAAAGAAACAGTTAAGTTCCTCTGCTAGTGACACACTCAGGTCTCCTGCAGTCACATCACAGCCTCTGAAGTTTGTGATGTTCTGAATGCCCTGCCACACCTCCCGTGTGTTATTGCTGGACAGATGGGACTCTATTCTCCTCCTGTAGTCCGTTTTGGCTTTTTTAATTCCTCTTTTCAGGTCAGCTCGAGCAGCACTGTACAGAGCTCTGTCGCCTGACCTGAAGGCAGCATCACGGGTTTTGAGGAGTGAACGGACCTGGCTGTTCATCCAGGGTTTCTGGTTAGGAAAAACCCGGATGTTTTTGCTAACAGTCACATTTCCGATACAGAACTTAATGTAGTCCAGTACCATCCCTGTGAATGTTTCTAGGTCCTCGTGTTCGAATAAGTCCCAGTCTGTGTACGCAAAGCAGTCCTGTAGGTCGGAGAGTGCGTTTTCAGGCCAGGTTGTAATGGTTTTTACAGTAGGCCTGGCTCTCCGTCTGAGGGGGGTGTATGCTGGGGTGAGCAGCAGGGAAAGATGGTCGGACTGGCTGAGGTGGGGGAGGGGTTTGGCTCTGTAAGCGTGCTTAATGTTGGAGTAAACATGGTCAAGAGTGTTCTCCCCTCTTGTGGAACATTTGACATGTTGGTGGAATTTCAGGAGTACAGTCTTTAAGTTGGCCTTGTTAAAGTCTCCCGCGATAATAAGAACACCGTCGGGGTGGACCCGCTGCTGTTCGTTAATGGCGTTCAGCAGGAGAGAGAGCGCCATGCTAATGTTAGCATCGGGAGCTATATACACAGCTGTGACGATCACTACTGTTAGCTCTCTGGGTAGAAAAAAAGGCCGACATCTTACAGACATGTACTCGAGGTCTGGGGAACAATGTTTGTCTATGATTGTTCCGTTGTTACACCAGTCCTCATGCACGTAAATACAGAGACCCCCTCCCCTGCTCTTACCGGAGTCCTTGGTCCGATCTCCGCGTAGCAGAGTGCGGCCTGCTAGCTGCACGCTAGCATCGGGAATGTGGGGGTTTAGCCAGGTCTCGGTGATAATCATTACACAGCAGTCACGAACATAGCGATTTACAGCCAGCTCTAACTCTAGGTTGTCTGTTTTATTTACCATGGACCTGGCGTTGGAGAGATACAGGCTCGGCAGAGGAGGCCTGTGTGGTTGGCATTTCAGCTTCAGCATAAAGCCGGACCTGCAGCCCCGCTTCTGCTTCCTCTCCCTCTGCCGTCGGCGGCGCCTTCCAGACCCGATAACAATCCACGGAGCACCCGGCAGTCTTGCTATTGCGTCTGGGATGTTATGAGTGTAGTGAAAATCACTCGATACTGATATCTTGTGCCGGTAGCCAATGTCCACAAGATCCTGGCGTGTGTAGCAGTTGTTTGCAGAGACAAATGCACCAAAACTAACAAATATGAAATACAAAAAGTACAAAAAAGAGCACCGAAAGGAAGAGCCGTGAGCCGCTGCGTCTGTGCGCGCCGCCATCTTGAAAAAGCTGTCACTATATTGCGATTTGTGTACTTTAGTGGGGTTGTTAAACAACGCTAACAAGGAGGTATATTATAGCTCCAAATAAAGGGCACAATGACTGAATCCAACTGCTTAAAATGTGATTGGGTAATTTAGCAGGGAAGAGATTGGAAAAGATGCATGAAACGTGGCAGTGCCACCATTTTAATTGCAATAATTTTACCGAATAGAGAGATTGGGAGTGTCTTCCAATAGTGTATACTCTGTTTGAGTTGTTCAATCTTTTTATGCCAATTCAATCGGAGAAGGTCCCTGGGATCCTTTGTTACAATTATACCGAGGTAGGTGAAAGATTCAAATGTTTTTTTGAAGGGTGTGGAGTGAATATATGTCAAATTAATTTTCTCAGATATAGGCTTAAGTTCGCTTTTGTCCCAGTTAACAGAAAACCCAGAGAATTTACCAAATTCACTAATTAGAGACAGAAGAGGAGGTACAGAGGCTTCGGGACGAGATATGAACAAGAGTATATCATCCGCATAAAGTGAGATGTGTTGTTCTATACCAAGAATACTAATTGGGGAGATTAAATTATTTTGTCTAACGCTTGCTGCTAATGGTTTGATCACAATAGAAAATAAAAAAGGGGATAAGGGACATCCCTGACGCGTACCACGACTTATTGCAACTTGATTAGTGATAATGGAGACAGTAGGATTAGCATAGATGAGCTCAATCCACTTTATGAAGGAGGGCCCAAACCCAAATTTTTCAAGTGTGAACACCCTATATGGCCACTCCACTTGATCAAATGCACGTTGCACATCCAAGGAAATTATTACTGCCTCCTCTGCATGCTTTCTATACAAAATGTGAAACAGGTGGCGCAAGTTAAAATACATGTGCCTACCAGGTATAAAACTGGTTTGATCGGGATGGATAATAGAACAAATCTGTTCCTTTAGTCTATTCACTAGAACTTTACTGAGAATCTTGGTCTCTATAGGTAGCAGAGAGATGGGACGATATGAGGAGACTAGACTGGGATCTCGATCTGGTTTGGATAAAAGAGAAATATTGGCATTACATAAGGTAGGAGGTAATCGACTAATATACAAGGAGTGATTAAGCGTACGCAATACATAAGGGGCTAATTTATCACGAAATACTTTGAAAAATTCCATACAAAAGCCATCTGGTCCCCCAGCTTTATTATTATTAAAAGAGGAGATCACGTTTAGTAGCTCATGTAAACTAATATCCTTATCCATCAAAGAAGAGGATTCACCTGTTAATTTTGGCAATTCAAGCTTCTCAAAAAACTGCTCCATTACCCTACTATTGCAACTTCCCTGGGACCAATAAACCTCTTTATAGAAATTAACAAAACATTCATTGATATCTACTGGATCTGTCAGGAAAGATCCTTCACTGGCTCTAAGAGAATAAACGGCTCAAGACGAACGAGAGTGCCTCAACTGACGAACCAGCAACCTATGAGGTCTGTGCCCAAGTTCAAAGTACTTTTGTTTTACTTGGACTAGCAGATGAGAAATTTCCTTGGACATTATTGAATTAAACTCATACTTCAGTGCTAAAATCTTCTTCAGTAGCTCCGGATTATTACTTTCTTTATATGATGCCTCAGCAGCTTCATAAGATATATGACCCCTCAGAACGGACTTCATGTCTTCCCAGAGCGTAGAATCGTTTACCTCTTTTTTTATCGTTAGTGTTTATGTAATAATCTATTTTGCTTGATAGGTAGGAACAAAATTCCTTATCTTTTAACAAAGAATTATTTAATCACCAATTGAATTTACCCTGCTTACATTTAAGTTTTAACTGTAAAGAGACTGGAGCGTGATCTGATATAACAGTCCAAAACTTCTGACAGGAGTTTAGAATCAAGAATAAAATAATCAATCCTTGAATAGGTCTTATGCACTGCTGAAAGATAAGAAAAGACTTTTGTTGTGGGGTGACGAAGTCTCCAAATGTCCACTAAGTTAAATGACTGTATAAGATTGTTAAGAATTAAACTGCTTTGAGAAGCCCACACATGTGGGCGTAGCCGATCAAGGAAAGGATCTAGAACACAATTTAGGCCTCCACGTAGGCTAACATTTGTATTTGTATCCGGCAAACTGGATATAGTGTTAAAAAGATTCTGAAAGAAATCTGTCAGTGTGACTCTTTACCAACCGGGCGGCTCTGCTGTGGCCGGCTGAGTCTTTGAAAGCTTGACTTCAGAGTAAATGATGTCGGGCGATGAGGAAACGGCTTCTACTGCAAAAACATGAAACCACGTTCCTGTTCAGTGTGCTGTGAGTACTGCTGAAGGCTGCTGATGAAACTGGAGCTTCAAAATTCACTGTGTTTACATCTCACTCAAAGCCAGACAAAGATTTTATCTTCACTCACAAATACAGAAGATAAACTCACCGCTGACTCCCCGGTTTCCTCTGGTAAATTTCACATCAGAGTACAGAACTTCAGCTTCAGGCATTTTACTGCTGTGAGTCTTTCAGTGAGACTGAAACAGACGTTTCCAAGATGCAGTAGAAATGAGGAAGGTTTAACTTCCTTCCACTAAAAGTTGAAATCATGTGGTAATTTCCTTTTCTGTGTGGACAAAGTGCCCGATAGCTGCTCACGTCTGAAGGTTCAAACACACACAATTAACCGACCACGTTTCACAACTATAATAATAATTTGTAGTCTTTTGATTTTCCAAACATGCACAAATATGCAAAAATAATTTCCATGATGAGAGGAATTTTGACCTCTCAGGTACTGCATGTACAGGATTGGCTCAAATGATCCTCGGTGTGGTGCCACAGACGTTTGAGGACCACTGCAGGTATTTTGTTCC
Source organism: Archocentrus centrarchus (assembly GCF_007364275.1). Lineage (NCBI taxonomy): Eukaryota > Metazoa > Chordata > Actinopteri > Cichliformes > Cichlidae > Archocentrus > Archocentrus centrarchus. The sequence continues at coordinate 7,363,080 of NC_044356.1, forward strand.
TGTCTGCAGCGGCTGCCCTGATGTAAAGAGCTCCACCACCACCTTCTTAGTGTTGATGTTGGGCTGCAGGTGATTCAACTGTAACCACTAAGAAAACTCTCCATAATAGTAAGCTATTTTACATTTAGCAGAGAAAAACTGGTCTGACTTCAACCCTAAAACTGTTCTTGTGATTCAAAATTAATTTTAGACAAATTTAAAAAAGTTTAAACTCTGATCAGGGTTTGAACTTAAAGGTGGTGAAAAATCAGAAACACAAAGTCCACAAAGGTCCAACAGTAGAAAAGTTCATTAAATCTTAACAATTCAATTCAATTCAATTTTATTTATATAGCGCCAAATCACATCAAACCGTCGCCTCAAGGCGCTTTGTATTGTGGGTAAAGACCCTACAATAATACAGAGAACAGGCTGGAATCACACAGGAAGAACAGAATAAATCCACTCAGGGCTGATTGGGCTAATCAGCTCAGGAAAACGAGACACAGGTACAGATGATGAAGAGAATGAGACACGGGAGGAAGTGAAGAAACACGCAGGAGACGACAAACTGTCAGAAAATAACCCAAACCATCACGAGTAACCATGGGAACAAGAAACTAACACTAAAATTGTTACACAGGAACACGAAGAAGACAGGAAATGGAAATTCATGAAGAATAATCTTACAAAAAGACTCATCACTGGAAAAACAACTTAAAAAGAATATGATGGCACTTTGGTCCATTTTATTTCTTTTATTTAAAAGATGTGGCTGTAAAAGTCCTGCTGATGTTTGAGTGGTTTAGTCACATGTTTCCAGATGGGTGGGGGTGGTGTGGTGGTTGGTGCCGTCGCCCTCGAGGTCCTGGGTTTAAGTCCAGGCTGTGGCTGCATGGACGTTCAGTCAGCTTAAATAAGGTGCTGTGAAGAGATGCTCCATCCCAGAGCGGCCTTTTAGTGGTTGGAGTCACACTGTGTTACTATGAGTGTATAATGTGTAATCAATCATACATTATTCTAATTAAATGTAATTGTAATCAAGTATAAATCTAATAAATATAATGAATGAGAAAGTATAATGTTAAGAAAACGTGCTGATCTGTGTTTGTGTGAAATGAAAGGAGGAAGTGCAGCAGGATGTTGCTCAGACAGTTTGTGACACAAAAAGATCAAGATGTGATAGGATGGAAAGTGAGTGAGTGTGTGTGTGTGCGTGTGTGTGTGTGTGTGTTAGTGTTGTAGTACTCGAGATCGGTCTTGGTCTCGAGACCGCTTTTTGATGGTCTCGGTCTTGTCATGGACTCGGACCTTGCGGACTCGGGATTTTATTTCAAGACCAGTCAAGACCACAGCTCTGGAAATATCACTAAATTGCCAGAATACTGTCCAATTTATTTGGTAACATCTTTGCTTTTATTGGATACAAAACGTACTGATTCAAATCCAACAAAGATTGCGCTCCTCTGCCTCTCAAAGGAGCACACCTCGCAGACTCCGCCCCGGCTAGGTCGCTGCTATTATCGCTGCTTACGCCTGTATCATTTCACCACAGTTTGCAATCTACCACAGAGCACGGACAGTTTCATTCACAATGTGTACATTTGATCTCACTATGGTCATGCGTCTGTTGTATACATCGAAATAACAACCGCATGAACACGAAGAGAAGTAAGAGGGAAAATGAAGATCAAAGGAAAATTTCAGGCTTCCGATTCAACAAAAAAATCCCAGCATGAAAGGTAAATACAAACCTTCATGTATTTGATACACAAACTAAAAATTTAATCCAAATTTTAGGGCTGCAACGATTCTTGGAGTAACTCAATTCGATTATTAAAAATCCTCGACACAAATTTGTTGCTTTGATGTTTCGTTTCAACTCTGCAGCTCAGGTGTCTCCGTGTAAGCGGAGCATTTCCTCCACATTAGTTCTCCATCGCTGTAACAGATTTCCATCATTTGGAAAAAAAAAAAAAAAAACAAAAAAACAAAAACGACCCTTTAGCACGAGTGGATCGCTGAGATGTTTTTCCACAGTGTACTGGGGAAAGGGGGGCTGCCATTAGCACTAGCAATCGTTCGGTGCCCCCCTCCTCCACCCCCTTCAGTACAGAGGGGATCCGTCAAAATGTTTTTTATCAACCACCTGATCAGCAACATGAAGAACAGAGAACTTTGTAGCTGCTCCATCCACCCTGTTTGTTTCACACAGAGAAACATCTGCAGTACGAAAATTAAAATATGCTGATGAATTGTTAAAATGAAAAATTATTTCTTATCCAATTACCGTATTTTTCGGACTATACGTCGCTCCAGAGTATAGGTCGCACCAGCCAAAAAATGCATAATAAAGAAGAAAAAAACATATATAGGTCGCACTGGACTATAAGTCGCACTTTTTTTTGGGGGGGGGGGGGGGGGGGGGGGTTGATAGAATCCGAGACCCAGAGCAGAAATTCCATCTTGAACGGCAATTTAAAATAATAATGGATTAAAGAACAGGACGAACACGGTTACGCCTACGTTATGCTAACGTAGCACATTCAGCTACATGACGCACAACGAACACGTGTTCGGTATGTTAACGTAACATTAAGTTATTCAGATAACCATAGCATAAAGAACATACTAACAAGTTAACCAAACCATCAATCCATTGAATTCTTCATCCACGGTGTCACTTCTAAACAACTCCGTACACTCCGTAGACGAAGCGCCGCTTCCTCTTCTGTGTCGCGTTAGTCAGACTCGTCGTCAGCTGCAGTTCCAATTATTCCAGCCTTTCTGAATCCCAACAGGATGGTTTGTCACTGAAGCCCATGTTTTCTTGATCCATCCAATGACTTCCAGGAAAGTTGGGTGGCGCATTCTCCCAGTTGCCGTTAAGCTGTGCTCTCCATCCATCATCCACTGCGCCCACAGGTTACGCAAGACTGCCTTAAAGCTGCAGTTCACGGAGATGTCAAGTGGCTGGAGTATTTTGGTTCATGTGTTATAAATGTCACATATACGTCGCTCCGGAGTATAGGTCGCACCCCCAGCCAAACTATGAAAAAAAGTGCGACTTATACTCCGGAAAATACGGTACTTGATTAATTGATGGAGTAATCAATTGAATACTTGATTACTAAAATAATTGATAGTTGCAGCCCTACTTCTATTCAGAAAGCCATAGTCAAACATTAGTTTTCAGCACCAGCAGAGCTATGAAAGGCCTTCAAGAATAAAAAAACTACAGTTCCCAGCAAGATGATGTCACTTCCTATTGTTGCATTAAAAACGTGATAGTTTATGCTCACAACATGGTGGCTGATATTCAAATGTAGGAAACGCTTTTAACAGCTGAGGAATCTGGATTATGTTTTTGTTGTGTATGTTTTTATGTGATTTCTGCAAACACAGTGGAAGGAAACGGCACTCTGGGACACATTAAATGCTTGATATAGAAATGTAACTTTTCTGAATTATATGGAAAAATTTTCATTCTATCGATCTAATAAGGCCTGATTTAGAGTTCTGCATTGATCGTTTGTGTATAACTGAAAATCCTCTCTGAAGCAAACCTGACATGCACCTCAAGAAATGTAACTACACGTCCAAAAAAACTGATTACTGCTTTCCAGTTACATCTTAGGCCCCATTACTCAATTAACAAGTGGGAGCGGCATTTAGCATTAGCTTACTAATTAGCATTAGCGTTAGCGCTAGGGTGAGAAATATTTCTTGCTAGAACCCTGAAGTTACCATGGCCACCACCAATGGTAACGGCAGAGAAGTAAGTAAGTTGTTTCTCCGTCATTAGTACATTGAGCTAGTGCTGGGCAGATCGATCCTAACATCGATAATATGGATGCCAACGTTGGTATTGGTATTGATCAATATCAGTGTAATGTATGGAGGACCGAAACTGACATAATTAGAAATAAAAGCAGAAATATATATATAGTGTCTTTATTTTTTTTCCTTTTCCTTATACACGCGTTTTCATCAAGAAATGTATAAATTTTCTTTTTCCTTTTCCTTACGCATGCGTTTTCATCAAGAAATGTAAATATATAGTGTTTTTCCATTTCCTTGTACATGCGTTTTCATCAAGAAATGAATATATTTTATTTTTCCTTTTCCTTACACATGCGTTTTCATCAAGAAATATAAATATTTTGTTTTGCCTTTTTCTCCTGCTCTTTTTCTTTTACCGTATGCATTTCTGCCTCATTATGCAAATGAGGAGGGCTGCCTTCTTGCTCCAGCTCCTCTGCTATTGGTCAACAAACAAGAAGGAGCAGGATCCGTGTGCAGATCGATTGTGCATGCCTGGGCCTTTGACTTCTGTTTAACAACCAACGTATTGTTATGGAGGGAGCGGAAAGACGGTCTGTGTCGGACTTGTTAGGGGAAGCTGCAAATAGATTGGATGAGTTGGAACGCGGTAAGTTTTCAGCTAGGTAGAGTTTTGTAATTTTGTCGAAGAATAGAGTTTATTCATATTGTCATCGTATTAGCATCTGCCGGTTCAACTCCACAAGCACAAGACCCCACCATAACACCAAGGATCAACACAAGTAAGTGGGGTTTTTTTTCCTCCTTGTCTTTGTTTTACATGCAGAATAGTTGTTATTGTTTTAATGTTTGTAAGTCAACAGCCAACGTGTGTGTTTTATAGTGTTTTTATAAGTTTTAATGCTTAAGTTGGGGATTTTACTCAGCTTACGCTCACCCATTGGCATACAATGATGAAACGTCCCCGATTTCATCGTTTGGGTTGCTTTGCTGAAGATGAGGACTCAAATAAAATATAAATGAAACTTTTCTTTAAAAAAGGCAAGATGAGTCGAGAGTACAACGGCTCCTGGTTGTGTTTCAGAAATCTGGTTACCTTAATGAAACAGTTACAGCCACTGCTACAATGCAGTCCTGTGTGATTGACTTGAAATGTTCAGTCTGAACTGATAATGGTCTCATTTAAATGGTATTATGACCGACCAAACAAACAAACAAGAAAAAAAAGGATTTCAGGCAACAACTTTAAATGAGCTTTAACACTTGCAAGGTGAATGTAGCCTTGTATATAAGTATAATTTGTGCATTTGTAGCTTTGACAAGATAAATCATTGACTGATGGTGAACAGAGATCTTATAATTCAGAATCTGATGCATTTTAAACCATGTCCATGTAATCTTTTATTGCAGGGTTGGGTAGCTTAAAGATACACATTCAAATACTTGTAAGAGTGGTGCTAGGTACATTTCACTATTTCCATCCCCAGTTGAGGTGTCAAGACTGTTTACAAGCAGATCAAGTAGAAGGCATCAAAGACGCAGCAATGCAACTGTCAGCCTCGCCACATATACACATGTTTTGTTGCCTTGGGTGAAAAGATTCAACATTTATTCCGAGGCGACCAGAGAAGGAACGTCTCCAAAGGGCAGGACTAGGTGAGCGGCGCATAAGTTTCCGAGGTATGTTATCTACGTTATTGTTGCTTGAACTATTTTGCTGCTCTAAGACAGTAGAAAAAAATATTGTATTTCCATAATATAATGTTTATAGTGTAACAACGTCCTGGTTCTGTCTCTCCAAAAAGCAAGACTGTATGGTAACACATACAATAATTTTTAGGAAAATTTTGGTGAAAACCTTCTGAAGCTCTCTCTGAATTATTTTGAAAATGTACTGCTTGTTCTCTGTTTTTTTAGAGCAGCACAGTGTAGCTGTGCACTTCCACTGAAATGTGTTTTCTCTTTCTTAAGCCACGTATTTTGAAATTTTAAACAGACAGAGATAACATTTGTTCTCCTTGTTTTCAGTGGAATTCAAAGACTCCAGTGATAACAGAGTTTGGTGGTAAAGTGGTTTTTCTTAATATTGTGTGTCTATTGTGTGTTTATTTTTCAGGTGACTTTCACAGCTGTGAGGAATTAACAGATTGTCTTTATCAAAACTTTCCAAAGTTGAGGACTGCAGGTGGCTATGAGTTGCTCAAAAGCTCTGGTAACACAAGGAGCCGCCAGCTCTCTGTTATACAGTGCCCAAATGAAGGGTACAGTGTGCAATATCTGAAGGAACCAAGCACTATGATTTACCACTCTATAATTTACATCCGCCCTCTACAGTGCCATTTCAGCTTGGAGCCGGTAAATATATCTGCTTTTAGCTCATCATTTGCTGTTATTTGCAACTGTGTTATATGTATGTAGAGAGAGAGAGATGTAGAGAGATGTAAGTGTGTATATGTAGATTTGTTTTACTTCTTAAAACTGCTGTTTGTGTGCAGCTTCAGTCTTTATATATTTTTTGTACTTTTACACGTAGGAAGAAACTGAGGGACCTTCTAACACATATATTGGACCACTGACGCCATGTCTTCTTTGTGGAGAGGAATTTCCGTTTTCACAGATAAGGCAACATAATCAGACTTGTTCAAGGTACTGATCCAAATCTAAAGTTCTCATCTGTACACCTGGTTTTCTTTATAAATGCAAATGGACAAAATCTATGTAGTGCTTTTCCAGACATACTACCCACTTAAAGAACTTAACACTTCAGTAACATAAACTCATTCACAATCACATTCATATACCAATATGCAGATCGGTAGGCTTTAGTCCTTCCAGTGAAGTGATAAATAATTAACGGCTGAATCAGAACTGATGTTATTTGGGAAGGTGATAAGTCAAACTTGTATTTACGTATGAATGGTTAGTTAACTTGTATAATGCAAAGTTACATTCCATGGATAGTGTATAACTTCCCTATCCACAATAAGTTGTGCCTACAACAAATCCATAGCTAATAATTTTTTATAGATAGGTGGTGCACATAATCTGAAGCCATCACATAAAACACATTGTTGAGAAAGACATAAAGACACAGATGGCGAGGTTTACCCCAAAAAGTATTAATAATAACTTCATTTGTATGTGCCAACATCTTGTTCCTGATTAATTTATTTTTTTTTTTGTCATATTGAAATGTTTGTATTTCTTGTTAAAAAGTACTTCAGTAATCTGAAATTGATTGTTAAATCGATTCTTAAGACTATCACAGGATGACAGGGAAAGACAGACTGAAAGTGAGAATGGAGAGGAATCTGTCCCTTCCACCAGTGGGGCAAGTCGCAGCTCTTCACGGCAACAAGTTGCAGATATAGTGGTGACACTGGAGACAGGTTCAGATCAGGGTTTGTAGAGTGATATCTGCAACCACCAGCAAAAACATCTTATGTAGATTTGTCTGTCTGTCCATTGCCATTTCAAACAAACCCATTTCTGTTAAAAATATGTTTTGTAACTCATTTGTTATGCATGTGTTTTGTCTTTAGCTGGTCCTTCAACTGCTCTAAGCACACAGCAGCCTAATCCTCCAGATATTCAGAGGGACCTCGGAAATGGTAAGTAGCATGTACAGGTTAGACTTAGGACTCGAGTCTATTACTCAATAAACACGTTAGTACTCAGTTTAAATCCATGGCCACTTGGGTGCCATATAATGTTGGGCAGCTGCAGTAAATGGCTGGTTTCCAGTTATCTCAATTATGAGATCTGCATCTCGCTATTATAGGTTTCTCATTAGTTGACATCAAGATCTTGTAATTATGACACTTTTTCTCGTAATTACAAGGTTTTTGTTGTTGTTGTTTTTTTTTTTAACCTTGAATGCAATGCGCTTCTGTAGTCAGTAGTAAAGGTGAGACTTTTAAATAATTAGTTCTTGTTCACAGTTTGTTTGTTTTTTTTAAATGCTGTAGGGGTTTGTCTTTAAGCGACTGTACGTTTACAAAAGCCTTATTTTACTTAAAATTATCTTTGAAAATACTGTCCCAATGAAAGATATTTAGGAAAAGGGCCCTAGGTGTATGAATAGTTCTTTTTTCTGTGTGTCTGTGTTGTCAGAAAATAAATGGCAACCTGGCATGGTTGTATGTAGCATATGTTTTGCTCGTTGAACAGGAGATAGGCACCAGGTTTCAAGCTACCCTATATGGAAGAAGCAGATTTAAAAAATGATTGGTTGGAATGGATGGTTGTGTATAATTTTGATTTTTGGCTATTTTTTTTCTGTATATAGAATCTGAAATTTTAATTCACTAATCAGTTTGTATGCCTTTTCTGGTCATGTTTCTTTCAAGCTTGGATTACAGAAGTAGTTCCAGCCAAAGCGTCTGAGCTGTACATTCAGTCAGTACGTGAAGCAAACAAGGATAAAGAGAGTCTTTCATTTACCCTGAGTTTAAGAGATACCCTGAAGGAAAGGAACCGTGCCATTCTGAGATTCTACAAAAGGCCACGGGTGCAGTGGACTAACCCACTGCGATGTCATCTCATAGGTAAAATATTCATTTATTTTTAAAAATCCTGTCAACTCCTCCAACTGCCCTTGTAAACTCGACTGTTTTGTGTCCAAAAAGAAATTAGTCCAGTCTTGACTCTACAGCTGGATGGAGACATAATGTCTTGCAAGAGTTTGCTTTCATTTTTTGACCCACAATTGTCTTCTGTCTTCAAATTGTCTTGTCTTTTTTTTTTTTAGGTGATGCTGCCATTGGAGAGGGTGTTAATAGACATGTACTTTCAATAGTCATGTCAAACCTTCAGAATGGATTCTTGCTTGATGATGAAACTGGTATGGTTGTTAATTTTTTCATTTTCTTGAATTGGCGGGTATGGAGATTGTTCAGAAAAACCTGTTTATGTTAATATTATCAATTGTTGTTTGACAGAACTGAAGACATTGCTGTTTGAGGGTGAGCAGGACCATCTCACTCCCTCTACATCGAGCCTGCTCCTAGAAAGCGACTTTTTCGTGGTGGCGGGTCGAATTATTGGCCACAGCTTTCTGAATGGTGGTCCTTGTCTGGTTGGTCTCAGCCAAGGAATCAACCATGTGCTGTTTGGAGGGGAACCAGAAACAGCCACTGTAACTGAGTCAGATTGTGCTGACCAAGATGTCCGTGAGGTCATAAGAATGGTTTGTAAAATTTCGGTTTTACTTTGAAAATACAAGACCTACAACAAAAATTTTTTTTTTCATGACAATTTTTGTAAATAGCATGAGATACAAACTCTTTTACTTGCACATTTTTTTAATTCTTCAGATATACTTTGGGCTATATGTTTAGGTTTGCATATGTATCATGTGATGCCATACTGCTTTATTTCTCCTACAATAAATAATTAGTTACAGGGAACAAAGGATTTGTCAGAGGAGGAGAAATCCGTGGTTCTCTCTTTGACGTTGCCATGGGATCTTCCTGGAGTTACAGTCAATAACAGACATTGGCTCCAAGAAAAAATACTCCTCCATGCTGTAAGTTATGGTACCTGCAGAAACAATATCTGATGAAAGGCCACAATCTGTTAAAGTGAACGTAGACTAGTATTGTTCTTAAGTCACTGCAATCATGACAGCCCTACCTGATATACCTACATCATAACGGTTTTAAGTGTGGAATGATAAGAAATTGTTTGACAGAAGGTTATGTTTTTGCAAGAGATTGTCCTTTTTTTTAAAAAAAATAAAATAAAAATAGCAAAATTGACGGAAAATCTTTATGGTGCCTATAGAAATAGTCAACTCTATATTTTTCGAATCACACATTCAAAAAATGAACTCCACAATTATAAAAATCCACTCATTAAGCTTTATAATTTTTATAACACTGAAAACAAAGATTTTAAACAACAGTATTTTATGAGTTCAATTAAAAAAAAAAAAAAAAAAAAAAAAGGTAATTTTATTTCAAGCATTCAGGATCTCACATGAAACACGCACCCCAGAGCTTGAGAAAATGCTGAACTTATCTCTTGAACATTATGACCACAGGACCATACTGAGCTTTGTAAATGTAAAAAGTGCTGCAACTGGAATTACAAAATGAAAAAACTACTCTCGATTTCCAGAAGTCATTGTCTTTGTCACAACAAATTTATAAGATTTGTTTGCTTTATTTTTTCAAAGAAATTGTTTTTTTTTCATGTGTAGGTTTTGGAAAGAACAGCACAACAGGTGAAACAAATCCAAAGAGGGCTGAAAGACACAGGTGTGTGGGAATTTTTCAGTTCCAGGCCTGATGCTGTGCCAGTACTTTTTCCAAGGGCCAGTGAGGCAGAGATAACCCCACAGGTAAGTTTACTTTGCAAAGATTAGAATTCAACACTGCATACAAATATCCATCTGTCACATATGCCCGCATATCCGTTAAGGTTAGTGGGTGGAGATGGTGCCTACACCCAGCGGTTGGGGGCAAGAGGTGGTGTACACTTGAGATGGCTTGTCAGCACATCCCAGTGCATGCCGACACTTACTCTTGTATTTCCTATGTGTGTTTTTCACTTTTGGACTGAAAGACAAACATCTGTACACATCAAAAGTTCTGCCTTAACACAGTTTTTCATTTTCTTCAGTTACCTACATTCCAAGTAATTTACAGTGAAATTTTTTTTGTAGATGGTAATCGATAACATAAACTGGCCTAAAGATGAAGATATAGATGAAGACATACTCTCGTTGGATGATCACTGTCTGATCATGAGCTTCCTCCGAAGATTCATAGAAAATGGTAAGCAAAGATTATACATTTTTCAATACACTTTATATATGCTTTTGGAAAGTGAATTATGAACATGTAAATAATCTTGCTAACATAATACATTCATTTGTGTCATAAAAGGAACATCAGACATCCTCAAGAGTTTACTAACATTCTGGACTGGCTGGGGTGTGCTATGCTCCAATCTCGAGGTCGAAGTTATTGACTGCAGTCTCCCACAGTCGTCCACTTGCTTCCTGACTTTGAAGCTATCCAAAAACCACAAAAACTATGAAGACTTCCACCAAGACCTTATGGCAAGCATTTCTTCGGACTATTCTGGTTTTGGTCAGATTTAAGCTGGGCCATTTGAACAACGAATGTTGTTGGTTATTGGTATTATTACTTTTAAATTGTTCTTATTGTTCAGTCTCTTGATAGACATGGATATTCTGGAATAATCCACTTGTTAATTATGTATTAGAATTTGACAGTACTCAGCGTTGTTGTTGTTCTGATCAACTATAAAAACAGTTCCATATTATTGTAGGACGTTTTCTGAAAACATTTGCTTAAAAAAAAGAGATTAGACCAACAAAGTCATGAATAGACATAGCTTAATTACAAACGGTTAAATCTGATATTATCAACGAACTCTTAATGAAAGCTGAAATGGTTTCATAACAGTGATTTTATTACATATATACATATCTGTGCAAAACAGGTCAATGTTCCCGTTTGGATACAAGATGCCTGACCTGATATATTGTATGTTCACAGCAAATATTGAATAAAAAAAAAACAATTTGAACAGAAAAACTGTAATTTCTGTTACAAAGATCTAAATGTCACAGTTGTTATGCCAAAAGAGGCACAGACACATGTTGATGAGAAGCAACTACCCTCACCAAAAAGGAATGTGTATACATTTCAAAAAAACAAACTTGCACCTAGTCTCTATCAAGCAAATGTCTTTGGTAGCTGTAACCTAAATATTTCCAAATATTACAGTCAGTACATCAATTGTCTGTTGATAAACATTAATCACATTTGAAAGCAAGCCAGTTGGATCTGGTAGTGTTTCAAATTCCACCTGAGTCAAAGGCCGTGGAAGCTCAACCTCTGGCACTGTCACCCCATCATGATGGCGACCATATGGACTCTCCCAGTCAATACCATATTGGAGGTCAACCTACACAATATTTTTGAAAGCATGATGTAAATTACATCCAAATTACATGCACTTTTGTGTGTTTGGACAAAAAAAAATAATTTCACTTTGTATCACTTCCTGTTCCTGTTTCGGAGCACAGTGTTTTGCTGTCTGTTAGCTGTTATATCTGTATAACTCGATTTATCTGGATAATAACATATTTTAGTGTAATCTTCACCTACTTTAAATAGCATACTCTTTGCTGAATCACCTGTATTCACATTACTCACTTTATTTGTTTTTAGAAATTCGCTAGCTTAGCTCAGCTAGTAGCTTAGCCCTTAGCCGACTCACTACCAGCATGGCTTCTTCTCCTGTCTCTCCTGCACTTTCCTGCTCTGGGTGTCACATGTTTAGTTACTCCTCGGCCTCCTTTAGCAGTAACGGTACTTGTAATAAATGTAGTCTGTTTGTAGCTCTGGAGGCCAGGCTTTTTGAACTGGAGACTCGGCTCCGCACCCTGGAAAATCCTACATCTAGCCAGGCCCCTGTAGCGGGTGCGGACCGTGGTAGCTTAGCCGCCGTTAGCTCCCCCCCAGCAGATCCCGAGCAGCAGGGAAAACAGGCCAGCTGGGTGACGGTGAGGAGGAAGCGTAGTCCTAAGCAGAAGCCCCGGGTACACCACCAGCCTGTTCATGTCTCTAACCGTTTTTCTCCACTCGGCGACACACCCGCCGAGGAACAAACTCTGGTTATTGGTGACTCTGTTTTGAGAAACGTGAAGCTAGAGACACCGGCGACCATAGTCAAATGTCTTCCAGGGGCCAGAGCAGGCGACATTCATGGAAATTTGAAACTGCTGGCTAAGGCTAATCGTAGATTTGGTAAGATCGTTATTCACGTCGGCAGTAATGACACCCGGTTACGCCAATCGGAGGTCACTAAAATTAATATTGACTCGGTGTGTAACTTTGCAAAAACGATGTCGGACTCTGTAGTTTTCTCTGGGCCCCTCCCCAATCAGACCAGGAGCGACATGTTTAGCCGCATGTTCTCCTTGAATCGCTGGCTGTCTGAGTGGTGTCCAAAAAATGACGTGGGCTTCATAGATAATTGGCAAAGTTTCTGGGGAAAACCTGGTCTTGTTAGGAGAGACGGCATGTTCTGTGGGACATTCACTAACTGACTGAGTTCAGCTGTAGAGGTGGCCACTGAGGGGCATCGATTAGAATGCACAGTCCAGAGCTTTGTCACTGAAGATTTATTGTGGGATTGATGGAATGATACAACAGGATAATATCGCTATGAGTGTGTGGGTATGTGTGTGGTTCTGAAAGAAACAGAAATATAAACATAACTAGCCATGGACTGATAAGTTCTCATCACCACAATACATAAGCTCACACATGCAGCTTAGCTTGTAACATAATTCAGCCTAGTCATGGTTAGCATGGTGTAGCTTAAATGAATTAACAGCTTTAGCCTCCATACATGTAATTAGAACAGCTGGAACAAGGCCATCTCTATACATTGCAACAAACAAAGACACAGGAATAATAATAATAGTACTGACAAATATACAAATATTCACATGACTTGTGATCGCTATCTGGACAGCTAGGTCCGCCATTACACAAACTACGTTGCACTCGCGGTAAAAAATGCAGCCGCGATAAGGCGATTATTAACTAATTACAAATGCGAACACTTACTACAGCTACACAGAGTACTTGGACGAATACTCACTTGTTATTGAACGCACACAGGGATTAATGTCAAGCCAGAAACTACCTACAATCACACAGGTCCAAACAATAGCGATCACAATACTAGCACTCTCCAGCCACTCTTCTTCTCCTCCCGACAATGCTACAGCTCACACAATGCTGCGCAGCGCAGCGCTCCCTCATCAGCTGGGTTCCGGTGCAATTGAAGGCTGATCTAGGATCATCCCTTTGTTACAGCCGCCCCAAATTTGTACTATCAAATTTGTCACTTGACAAAGGGCTGATCGGGTCCATGTCTGGGATGTCTGGGAGGGCGATGAGGCGCGCCACAGGCCTCCTATAGGTCTTGTCCTTGACCTGGACCACAGCTGTCCTGACTCTTCCATCTGTCCCTGGGATGACCTCTGTGACCCGGCCAAGTGGCCACAGGGCCCGAGGGAGCTGGGGATCCACTACCATCACGATGGTTCCTAGTTTCAGTTGGGAGGTATCTTTGTGCCACTTGGAGCGTGGCTGAAGAGTAGAAAGGTAGTGGCGGATGAAATGGGTCCAGAACTGGTCTGCTAACACCTGGGTGTGTCTCCAGCGGCGGCGGCTAAGCATTTCTGTGTCAGTGTAGACTGCCTGTGGCAGTGATGGGTCCGGCCGCCCCATGAGGAGGAGATTGGGGGTCACAGGATCCACATCAGCCACATCTGTGGAGACATAGCCGAGAGGTTTGGAGTTTAAAATCCCCTCAATCTCAATTAGCACTGTCCGGAGGACTTCCTCTGGGATAGGCTGAGGCCGGATGGTGGCGTACAAGCAGCCTTCACCGACCTTACTTCTCTTTCCCATATGCCCCCGAAGTGTGGTGCATTTGGTGGGTTGAACTGGAACTGGATCTGGTATTTGGCCAGATGATCCTGGAGGGTGGGGTGCATTGCCTTGAAAGCAACTTTCAGCTCTCGTTCCCCTCCGCGAAAATTTGTCCCCTGGTCCGACAAGAGCTCAGCCGGTTTTCCTCTTCGGGCAATGAATCTGCGAAGAGCCATAAGGAAGCAGTCGGTGTCGAGTCCAGACAGGACATCTAAGTGCACGGCTCGTGTTGTTAGGCACTTAAACAGAATGCCCCATCTTTTCTCATGACGACGGCCCACCTGCACTGTCAAGGGCCCAAAACAGTCCACACCTGTGGAGAAGAAGGGGGGTTTCATTAGCCGCAGTCTCGCCGGTGGCAGGTCGGCCATTCTTGGCACAGATGGATTAGCTCTCCACCTCTGACAGTCAGGGCAGGAACGCTGATGCCGCTTGACTGCTTCGCGACCCTGCAGAATCCAATATTTGCGACGTAGCTCTGCAAACAACCGTTCTGCTCCAGGATGGTGCAGGCTCCTGTCGGTATCATGGATGAGGAGCTGAGACACTCTGTGCCGGGGGTCTAGGACCACTGGGTGGATGGCATCTAGGTCCAGCTGGTCACTGCGGCGAAGACGCCCTCCAACACGAATCAGCTGCACTGTCTCATCAGACTCTGGGGCAAGACAGCGGAGCCTACTGGTGGCTGGCACTGGCTTGCCAGCCCTCAGTAGGTCCAGTTCCTCAGGGAAACTGTCCTGCTGGGCCCTTCTAAGCACCTCTCTCTCAGCTTCCCTGTAGTCTTCGGCAGACAGACATGCCTGGTCTGCAGCTGCCCCATGCAGGGCTCGAGCTACAGCCTCAGTCAATTCCCCAAAGGAGGAGCACTGATCAGTATCAGGCCCCAGTGAGGTTGTTACTGATGTAGTGAGGCAGCAGACAGTTGGCCTTCGCAGCTCCGCCACATCCTCGGCCTCTCCTACTACAGCCGCAGGCTGTGCCGGCCAAAGGTTTGTTACCTGTTGCAGGAAGGCTGGCCCATGCCTCCACCTGCTGTCACTGGCCAGCTCTAGCAGCGTCTTCCCCCGAGTGATGTCGTCAGCTGGGTTGTTGGCTGAGTCCACATACCTCCAGGCCTGGGCATCAGTAAGCTCCTGGATTTCGGCAACTCGGGTGCCGATAAATACCTTGTATCGACAGGAGTCAGACTTGAGCCATGTGAGGACTGTAGTGGAGTCAGTCCATAGAATGATGTTGCGGATGGGCCCAGTCAGCTCTCTCTGCAGCAGTGAGGCTAACTGAGCAGCAGTTAGTGCGGCACACAGTTCAAGTCTCGGCATTGACAGCTGTTTCTTTGGCGCAACTCTAGACCTCGCTGACAGGAAAGCCACTTCCACATAGCCATCTAGGCTCTCTGCTCGCAAATAAGCTACTGAGCCATAGGCTTTCTCTGAAGCATCTGCGAAGATGTGCAGGTCTCGATGACAGCGGGGGCTGTCCATTCCTGGGCTGACGTAACAGCGGGGCAGTGAAATGTGGGAGAGATCCTGCAATTCCTCCTCCCATGCCAACCAGGGTTGCAGCACATCATCAGGTAGGGAGGGGTCATCCCAGTCTCTGTGTTTGTCCCACAACCGCTGTACTAAGACTTTGGCCCGTGTCGTGAAAGGGACAATAAAGCCCAGAGGGTCATACAGACGGGCGAGGACTCTATAGATGTTCCGCAGAGTAGGTGTGGGGTGATCCGGTATCCGATACTTGTACCCCATGGTGTCCGAGCTACAGAGCCAGCGAAGCCCCAGGGCCAGTTCTTGAGGGTCGGTGTCGGACTCCGTGAGCCACAGCTCATTGCTCTCCGATCTGGCTTCCTTTGGGAGGTGACTGATGACCGCAGGCATGTTGCTGGCCCACTGGCGCAGCATAAATCCACCCATCGCTAGCAATGCCTTGAGCTTGTCAACCAGGTGTTGGGCTTCTTCAACAGAGCAGAAGCTCTGCAGGCAGTTGTCTACATAGAATGACCGCTCTATGGATACGCGGACATCCTCACCTGGCTGGCTGTGGTCGAACACGTGCTTCTGCAGTGCAAATGTGGCACAACAGGGGCTGCAGGTTGTGCCAAATGGAAGGACTTGCCATACATACATGCTGGGTGGTTTCTCTGTCTTCAGGTTTCGCCACAAGAAGCGGAGCAATGGCTTGTCCTCAGGGAGCAACCTCACCTGATGAAACATACCTTGGATATCGCTGCTGACCGCGACTGTGTGTTCCCTGAAGCGCAGGAGGACTCCTAATAAGCTTGCACTCAGCGGGGGGCCTGGCAACAGCAGCTCATTAAGATTGTCTCCCTTGTACACATAGGAGCAGTTAAACACGATCCGGTTCTTCCCGTTATGGGTTACCATGTGGTGTGGGATGAACCAGGATTCAGCTGCCCCTTCCAGCTCCTCTTCTGGCACCTTCACGGCATAACCGGCTTTCTCCAGCTTGTCTATCTCCGCACAATATGCCGCGGCTTTGTCAGGGTCTCTCCGCAGGCGTCTCTCTGTGCTGCGGAGACTGGCTAGTACTGCCTCCTTAGGTGCTTTAAGTTGTGGCATGTCCTTCACTCTGAGAAGGGGAGTGGCATAGCGCTGGATACCGTCGACATTGACGCGAACAGTCTTTGTCTCTAGCAGGTGGACAGCGTCCTGGTCCTGCCTGGAACGTGTGACTAGCCGCTCATTCTTGTAGGGAAGGACATCTAATTGCCACAGTCTCTCCACACTGTGAAGGAGCTCAGCCGTCGGGGAGAGAGTGGAGAGCTGCAGACACTGCTGTGTGATGGACTGCTGCTTGATGTGCTTGGTTGGCCCCTGCAGGGTCCAGCCAAGCCGTGTCTTCACTGCAGCTGGAGCTCCTGGAGGACCCAGGCACACCTGCTCCACAGGTGTGATGAGATGAGTGTAGTCAGATCCGATTAGCAGTAGAGGGCGCACCCTGTTCAATGCTTGGAGGGGAAGGCCTCGTAAGTGTTTATGCCTTCTCTGAAGGGCTTTCACAGGGTGGGTGTGCTCCGCCAGTCCCAGTTGGTCCGCTGTGAATGCTCTGTTTATCTTGAAGGACCTTTTTGGCTGATCAGTGGGTGAGAGGGAGAACGACACTGCGGCGCCGTGTATCACTTGAAGGTCCTGCCGCACGGTCCGAAGAGCCAGGTCTTCGGCTTCACCTCTCAGTTTGAGCCTTTGTGTTGCCTCCGGGAGGATTATGGTCCGCTCGGATCCATCGTCAAGGATGGCATAGGTCTCAATGGCCAGGGGACCGTTGCGTAGCAGCACCTTGCTGACCTTCAGCAGTACTTGGCTGCATCCTGATCGCCGATCAAGGTATAGGATTTCATTGGTTGTGCTAACAAGGCACGCAGTGTTCTCCGTTTGAGGCTTGGCATTCACCTCATGCAATGCTTGCAGGTGTCTCCCTTTGCATTTCTCACACAGCATCTTCAGACGGCACTGAGCAGCTTGGTGCAGGCGACCGCATCGCCAGCATCTCCTGTTCGTCTTGATCCACGCTGTTCTCTGGTCCACTGTGAGCTGTGAAAAGTTAGCACATTGGTCGAGAAAGTGCTGATTATTGTTGCAATAGGGGCAGTACGCCGTTCTATTGGCTCGCTGGGCTCCAGCAGGTAGCTTTGCTGCCGTGGGGGTACTCTCGGGCTGATCAGCAGCAAGCAGAACACTGATGCTTTTTCCCCCTTTGCTATCACGACGTCGCTCGGGCTTGGACCCCGCGCTGTTCTTGTCCTCGCGATGCAGGGACTCATACACTGTCTCCTGGATCTTCAGCTCGTAGTTGAGCCAATCAGAGAAGTGCAGGAGGCTGGGGATGGTGATGCGCATGGGATACAAGAACCTCTTGAATTCTGCCCGCATGTCTGGAGACAGCTTGGAGAGGAGTCGGGTGACGTGGGATCCGCAGCGGAGCTCTGTCTGTCCACTGTCCCCCAGCTGATCCAGCATGCCCACTAATGCTCTGACTTTCAGTGCAAACCGCTTGAAGCCACTGACATCACCCCGTGCCACACTTGGGGCTTCCATCAGGTCTGCAATCCTTTTGAGAGCAAGTTGGTGTGGCTGCCCGTAATGCTCAATAAGGCTTGCCATTGTCTCTGTGTAAGGATAGGAGGAGCTTGTGTACGAATCTGCGATGAGAAGGGCCTCCTCATACTTCAAGTGGTCGACAAGAATCTGGTACTTGAAGCGCTCTGTGGCGTCCTCTGGCAACAGATTCTCCAAGGCAACCTTGAGCCTGGCAAATTCCCTCGGGTCCCCTTTAGTAAATAGAGGGATAGTGGGTTTTGGACCACGGTAGACTAACTCACGCTGATGGATGCCGAAGTCTGACTCCCTCTCTGCTGGTACGTGAGGCTGGCAGTAGTCGGGGGTTCGTGGCTTTGGTACGGGGTGTGGCTCTGGGTGTGGCACCTGTTGCTTTGTCTTTAAGTCCCTCAGCAGCTCTGTGAGTTCTGTAATCACATCTTGCCCCAGAGGTGGCAGTGGGTCATCTGTTACTGGAGGTGGTGGCTTTGGCCAGATGCCGTCACCTCCCGGAGGTGGCATATCTCCAGCTGTTGCTGGTGGAGGTGGAGGCAGTGGTGGGATCTGGTCCATGCCATCATGCTGCTGCAATGGGTGTAGCAGGGAAGCTGCCTGCTCTATTTGCTGAGAATAGGTAAGCGAGACCATGTGTGGTTGCGGGACCGGTGATGCTCTCTCGTCAAGTCGCCGCTGCAGTTGCAGCATCTGCCTTTGCATTCTCTGATTCTCCTCCATCAGTTGGTGAAGAGCATTAAGGACTTCTGGTGTAGCTCCTGAATCCTGCTTTGGCCGTGGTGTAATAGGCGTGCTCTGAAAAAGGGGGTCTGCCTCATCCGACACATGCCAATGGTTTGTGACTGCTCCAAGCTTAGCATCCGAATCAGCATACTCGACTGGTAAAGAGGCGAGAGGCGTCATCCTGGCGGGTCTCTCCGGTGTTCCTTTCAGGCTACGACAGGGTGGCTGACGCGGGGACAGGTAAGCTGCATCCGGGGGGCTGAAGGCCACTTGTTGTTCTGGGAGGGAGACTACATATTCTTCCATCCAGGCTGGTTGCCGCGTCATGCGTCGTGGGCGGGCACCCGCTGCATAATAATGTGTTTGCTGGTCTTGGGACATCTCTGGCAATCCTCAGTAACCACAATAAAAGGAATCTCGCTGGGGCCTCCAAATGTTCTGTGGGACATTCACTAACTGACTGAGTTCAGCTGTAGAGGTGGCCACTGAGGGGCATCGATTAGAATGCACAGTCCAGAGCTTTGTCACTGAAGATTTATTGTGGGATTGATGGAATGATACAACAGGATAATATCGCTATGAGTGTGTGGGTATGTGTGTGGTTCTGAAAGAAACAGAAATATAAACATAACTAGCCATGGACTGATAAGTTCTCATCACCACAATACATAAGCTCACACATGCAGCTTAGCTTGTAACATAATTCAGCCTAGTCATGGTTAGCATGGTGTAGCTTAAATGAATTAACAGCTTTAGCCTCCATACATGTAATTAGAACAGCTGGAACAAGGCCATCTCTATACATTGCAACAAACAAAGACACAGGAATAATAATAATAGTACTGACAAATATACAAATATTCACATGACTTGTGATCGCTATCTGGACAGCTAGGTCCGCCATTACACAAACTACGTTGCACTCGCGGTAAAAAATGCAGCCGCGATAAGGCGATTATTAACTAATTACAAATGCGAACACTTACTACAGCTACACAGAGTACTTGGACGAATACTCACTTGTTATTGAACGCACACAGGGATTAATGTCAAGCCAGAAACTACCTACAATCACACAGGTCCAAACAATAGCGATCACAATACTAGCACTCTCCAGCCACTCTTCTTCTCCTCCCGACAATGCTACAGCTCACACAATGCTGCGCAGCGCAGCGCTCCCTCATCAGCTGGGTTCCGGTGCAATTGAAGGCTGATCTAGGATCAGCCCTTTGTTACACGGCATCCATCCCACTTTGGATGGAGCAGCTCTCATTTCTAGAAATCTGGCCAAATTTATTAACCCTCCTAAAAACTGACTACCCAGGGTTGAGACCAGGAAGCAGAGTTGCAGTCTTACACGCCTCTCTGCCGCTTCTCTCCTCCTGCCATCCCCCCAAAACCCCATCCCCATAGAGTCGGTGCCTGCTCCCAGACCACCAAACACCAAAGCTAAAATAAGCAAAAAGCTATTTAAGCATAAAAAAAATTCAAAAACAATAAATAATACAGCTTCATCAACTGCACCAAAGAATAAAACAATTAAATGTGGATTGTTAAACATTAGGTCTCTCTCTTCCAAGTCCCTATTAGTAAATGATTTAATAATTGATCAACGTATTGATTTATTCTGCCTTACAGAAACCTGGTTACAGCAGGATGAATATGTTAGTTTAAATGAATCAACACCCCCGAGTCACAGTAACTGTCAGAATGCTCGAAGCACAGGTCGAGGAGGAGGATTAGCTGCAATCTTCAATTCCAGCTTATTAATTAATCAGAGACCCAGACAAAGTTTTCATTCTTTTGAAAGCCTGACTCTTAGTCTTGTCCATCCTAATTGGGAAAATCAAAAAGCTGTTTTATTTGTTATTATCTATCGTCCACCTGGTCCCTACTCAGAGTTTCTGTCTGATTTCTCAAACTTTTTATCTGATTTAGTGCTCAGTTCAGATAAAATAATTATAGTGGGTGATTTTAACATCCATGTAGATGCTGAGAATGACAGCCTCAACACTGCATTTAATCTATTGTTAGATTCAATTGGCTTCTCTCAAAATGTAAAGGAGCCCACCCACCACTTTAATCATACTCTGGATCTTGTCCTAACATATGGCATAGAAACTGAAGACTTAACAGTATTCCCTGAAAGCCCCCTCCTGTCTGATCATTTCTTAGTAACATTTACATTTACTTTAATGGATTACACAGCAGTGGGGAATAGGTTTTATTACAGTAGAAGTCTTTCTGAAAGTGCTGTAACTAAGTTTAAGGATCTAATTCCTTCATTGTTATGCTCTTCAGTGCCATGTGCCAACACAGTGCAGAGCAGCTACCTAAACTCTGCTCCCAGTGAGGTTGATTATCTCGTCAATAGTTTTACATCCTCACTGCGTATAACTTTGGATACTGTGGCTCCTCTGAAAAGGAAAGCTTCAAATCAGAAGTGCCTGACTCCGTGGTATAATTCACAAACGCACAGCTTAAAGCAGATAACCCAAAAGCTGGAGAGGGAATGGCGTCTCACTAAATTAGAAGATGCTCATTTAGCCTGGAAAAAGAGTTTGTTGCTCTATAAAAAAGCCCTCCGTAAAGCTAGGACATCTTACTATTCATCATTAATTGAAGAAAATAAGAACAACCCCAGGTTTCTTTTCAGCACTGTAGCCAGGCTGACAAAGAGTCAGAGCTCTGTAGAGCCGAGTATTCCTTTCACGTTAACTAGTAGTGACTTCATGGATTTCTTTACAAATAAAATTTTAGACATTCGAGAAAAAATTATTCATAACCATCTCAAAGATTATTCTTCATGTTCGGCTGCTTTCAGCACTGCTGGTATTTGTTTAGACTCTTTTGCTCCAGTTGATCTTTCAGAGTTAACTTCAATAGTTACTTCCTCCAAACCAGCAACATGTTTGTTAGATCCCATTCCTACTAGACTGTTCAAAGAAGTCTTTCCAATTATTGATGCTTCAATCTTAAAAATGATCAATCAGTCTTTATTAGTTGGCTATGTACCACAGACCTTCAAGGTGGCTGTAATTAAACCTCTGCTTAAAAAGCCATCACTTGACCCAGCTGTCTTAGCTAATTATAGGCCAATCTCCAACCTTCCTTTTCTCTCAAAGATTCTTGAAAGAGTAGTTGTAAAACAGCTAACTGATCATCTGCAGAGGAACGGTTTATTTGAAGAGTTTCAGTCAGGTTTCAGAATTCATCACAGTACAGAAACAGCATTAGTGAAGGTTACAAATGATCTTCTTAGAGCCTCTGACAGTGGACTCATCTCTGTTCTTGTCCTGTTGGACCTCAGTGCAGCTTTTGATACTGTTGACCATAACATTTTATTACAGAGATTAGAGCTTGCTATAGGTATTAAAGGTACTGCACTGCAGTGGTTTGAATCATATTTATCTCATAGACTCCAATTTGTTCATGTAAATGGGGAGTCTTCTTCAGACAGTAAGGTTAATTATGGAGTTCCACAGGGTTCTGTGCTAGGACCAATTTTATTTACATTATACATGCTTCCCTTAGGCAGTATTATTAGAAAGCACTGCATCAATTTTCATTGTTATGCAGATGATACTCAGCTTTACCTATCAATGAAGCCAGATGACACACATCAATTAATTAAACTGCAGGAATGTCTTAAAGACATTAAGGCCTGGATGACCTCTAATTTCCTGCTTCTAAATTCAGATAAAACTGAAATTCTTGTTCTCGGCCCCACAAATCTTAGAAACATGGTGTCTAACCAGATACTTACTCTGGATGGCATTACTTTGGCCTCCAGTAACACTGTGAGAAATCTTGGAGTCATTTTTGACCAGGATATGTCCTTCAATGCACATATTAAACAAATATGTAGGACCGCTTTTTTGCATTTGCGCAATATTTCTAAAATTAGAAACATCCTTTCTCAGAGTGATGCTGAAAAGCTCATTCATGCATTTATTACTTCTAGGCTGGATTATTGTAATTCATTATTATCAGGCTGTCCTAAAAGCTTTCTGAAAAGCCTTCAGCTGATCCAAAATGCTGCAGCTAGAGTACTGACAGGGACTAGAAAGAGAGAGCATATTTCTCCCATATTGGCTTCTCTTCATTGGCTCCCTGTTAAATCTAGAATAGAATTTAAAATTCTTCTCCTCACATACAAGGTCTTGAATAATCAGGCACCATGTTATCTCAAAGACCTCATAGTACCATATCACCCCAACAGAGCACTTCGCTCTCAGACTGCTGGCTTACTTGTGGTTCCTCGGATACTTAAGAGTAGAATGGGAGGCAGAGCCTTCAGCTTTCAGGCGCCTCTTCTGTGGAACCAGCTTCCAGCTTGGATTCGGGAGACAGACACCCTCTCTATTTTTAAGATTAGGCTTAAAACTTTCCTTTATGATCAAGCTTATAGTTAGGGCTGGATCAGGTGACCCTGAACCATCCCTTAGTTATGCTGCTATAGGCCTAGGCTGCTGGGGGGTTCACATAATGCACTGTTTCTCATTCACCTTATTTACTTTGTTTATACTCCACTCTGCATTTAATCATTAATTGATATTAATCTCTGGCTCTCTTCCACAGCATGTCTTTCTCTCCCCTCAGCCCAACCGGTCGCGGCAGATGACTGCCCCTCCCTGAGCCTGGTTCTGCTGGAGGTTTCTTCCTGTTAAAAGGGAGTTTTTCCTTTCCACTGTCGCCAAGTGCTTGCTCATAGGGGGTCGTTTTGACTGTTGGGTTTTCTCTGTATTATTGTAGGGTCTTTACCCACAATACAAAGCGCCTTGAGGCGACAGTTTGTTCTGATTTGGCGCTATATAAATAAAATTGAATTGAATTGAATAGAAGGGCATTAATAAAACCAACCTGTGCGGGGTCATGACCTTCACGTTGGTTTTGAGACCACAACAGTAGCGGTGATTGGTTCCCTTCTGTGCGTAGTTTGTGGTTGTTCCAGCCGTCCTTGAAAAACTGCAGATGTCTGTTGAGCTGAGGTAGAAAGGCCCAGTGTAATGCATACAAGTGCACCTCATTGTCTGTGTGAAGTAGGCCCTCAGTCTCCAGGTAGCAGAAAGTAGTGTAAAACAGATCCAACACTCCCCCAAAGACATCTCTCCACAACCTTTCAATCCTGGATAGAAAAGAAAAGGTATTAGTGTGGAAAAGGTGCAGAACTAGGTTGTCATCATGCACTTATATATAGA
Source organism: Archocentrus centrarchus (assembly GCF_007364275.1). Taxonomy (NCBI): domain Eukaryota; kingdom Metazoa; phylum Chordata; class Actinopteri; order Cichliformes; family Cichlidae; genus Archocentrus; species Archocentrus centrarchus. The sequence goes on from NC_044356.1 coordinate 7,387,323, forward strand.
CCTACAACTCATAAAATAATAATGATTAGAATTTGTTAAACAATGAGTGGAAATATAAGTAAAAAATGTTTTGATTTGATCAGTATAAATAGTAGGACATTAAGTGAAGTTGAGTTTTATACAACATTTCAGCAACAATTCAGGCCGAAGTGCTTTACACCATAAAAACATAATCCAGTAACCAAGTATGAAACAGGAATAAACCTTAAAATTTTTAAAATGTACTCTTATAAAATAACCTACATCAAATTTGTTGATAAATGTTCCAGTTACTGTTAATCAAAGGCAACTCTAGACAGGTGGATTTATAGCCTTTATTGAAAAACTGTGTCGGCTGTTTTGTATTTTTCCTGAAGTTTGTTCCAGGTTAGAGGAGCATAAAAAACTGAATGCTGCTTCTCCAGGTTTGGTTCTGGTTCTGGGGATGCAGACTAGACTACAACCAGAAGACCTGAGTGGTCTGGAAGGTTGACACAATGACAACATGTCTTTAATGTATTTTTGTTGCTAAGATTTTGTGTGATTTATAATCTAACAGAAGTATTTTAAAGTCTATTCTGTGAGCTGCAGGGAGCCAGTGGAAGGACTTTAGAACTGGGGTGATATGCTCCTGCGATATCTTCCTGGTAGAGTAAAGTAAATCGAACTGTATGTACAATGTACCAACTTTTATGGAAATAGTCTGGATAAAAAAACATGGAGAACACACAAAGACTGTAAGGTAAATACCTCTGGTTATGTGTGCTTCTTCCACTTAGGTGAGAGTTTCTGTTTGGGCCTCTGGTTGAGACCATGAAGTGTGCCACTTGTACATTCTCTCCTCCTTTGTCAGAACGAACACGTGATGGCACTCCATATGTATTCACAGCTTCAAGAAAGCTGTTAAGCACTGTTGTGGCACGATTGTTGGTGGCAGCAGTCAGGTAAACAATGAGGCGACTAAAGCCATCAATGCCCCCGTGAACAACAATTCGCCATCTGTACAGACAACAAAAAAAGTTTTGATTAGCACTGGTAGCACTAACATAGTTTAACAGTCTTATTGTGGAGAGGTAGGACTGTATGTTGCTATGGGAGGATTTGCTGGAGCACCTAATCCACACAGACACTCTGATCAGAGAGGACGAACACAGGAGGACAGCTACTGTGACTTTAATGCTGAAGCACACTACACATTCTTTACAGTTTGTCCAATACGGCACAATCTGTTTCAAACACAGACAGGTATCAATGTAACTGAAAAATAACTGCCACCAGTGGCTCAATATATATATATTCCTGAACACCCCTTAGCTGCCAAACAAGATGCCTGATATAAAACACTAAGTTCAGCATTAAACAAAAACAAACACTAATACTAGATACTTTGTAACACTCGTGTTTGCTGAATTTAGGCCTGGCATCCAAAGCAAATACAAATCATAACTTCAGTGCTCTTATTCTGCAGTGTCCATCACTTATTAAGAGGGTAAATATGAACATGCCAAACCACAGGGTTGTTTCCTAAAGAGTCCATTTTTCTCTAGAGAAAACAATGTTATCTGACTTTAATCTCATTGAGTTTGTTGGTCCCCTTGTTAAATCTGTTTCTTAAGGCAACTAATTTGTCTAGTCATAATCACTAGAGTTCCTGATTTTCTCCATCCATCCATCCATCCATTTTCTTCCGCTTATCCGGGGCCGGGTCGCGGGGGCAGAAGCCTAAGCAGAGAAGCCCAGGCTTCCCTCTCCCCAGCCACCTCCTCCAGCTCATCCGGAGGGACCCCAAGGCGTTCCCAGGCCAGCCGAGATACATAATCTCTCCAGCGTGTCCTGGGTCTACCACGGGGCCTCTTCCCGTGGTAGTAGTTCCTGATTTTCTGTTCTATAAAAATGGAAACGCTATGACTAATACTTCAAAAGACTGCATGTAATTGTAATGTCAATTTGCTTCCTCTTTTGTTTAAAGCATTACATTAATCTCTGACCATGACCACTCAAAGCATTTTAATGAATCCATTTTTATGAACATACATGAATACAATGTATTTTTATAAATTATTTTAAATGCTTCATACAAACAATAAGTTTGACGCTTCAGAAGCAGAGTGACTTTGTTTTCTTGACCAAAACAGTTTTATGTGAGATGGTTGCTATAGCACAGGGAAAATTTTTTACGCTTGATTTATGATGATTTAACTTGTTACCCCTCTGACACTAATCCATCACTCCAGAATTTCTCTAGTCTATTTATTTTAATACAGAAGTTATTTCTCTTTGTCCAGGAAGTATCTTAAGTATTGTTCTTGTTTGATCAAACAAGTCTAACCTTATAAGTTTATGGTTTCCATCTATGTGCCACAAACTGCTGGAACAGAGTATCTTCTACGCCGAACAGTTTGAAGCTGGAATGTGCGCATCAAAATTCCCTGCTGGTCCACACGGCGCATTTCTTCTTGCACTCGTCTTCCTTGAAAAATGAATGAGACCATAATTAAAACATGTTTGATTTGGAGGTGATGAACAGAATCAAAAGGAAAATTTAACTCATCAACTGTTATCTGAAAACATGTACATGCAAGTCAATGGGTCCATGAGGACACTGGTGTCTTCAGGACAGTTAAGAGGGCATTAGATTATTACCATGTGATTGCTATAAATTTGAAAAATTTTTTTCCTTTCAATCGTGTTTTTTTGTGTGTGTGTGTGTCCTTTTTACTTTGCATAGAAGTGATAAACAATGAGCTATCTGTCATACAGCACATTATGTCTACAACTGCAATAGGTGCTTATCAGCGCCATCATAAGCACATCTGTTTTAGACTTACTTTGGATGTGAATACCTCGAGCATTCAAGTAGCCCAACATCATCTTGTATCCTGTATTGGGATGATAACTTAGAATGTCTCGCACAACTCCATCCAACTCATCATCTCCGATGTTGCTGAATAAATCGGATACAGAAAAAAATAATACACAGTGTCTAGTCAGTAGAAAACAATTGACTATGTGTTTCTTTAGCAAACACATGGGTTTTGACCATTCATATTATGTCATTAAATATACCGCTAATGCTAAATACTTTTGACAGCTCCAAAATACAGTCACACTATTTGCTGAAAGTGAGGTTCACCACAGTGATTGAAAATTGTCCAGACCGGATTTCTGACACTAATGTATTACACATTTTAAGAGAATTAGTACCATAAGAGCTATGTGGAAGTGCCGTGTAATGGTGGATATTAACACACATTCGTAATTATTCTGCTGATGCGGTCTACACCCTCACACAAAATTAATATATTTTAATATGAAGAACTAGTACGGGTTAAAGGCTTACCATACATATTAAGTCACTATGTGTACAGTTGAATACATAACAGATGTTTCGCTACAATTTGGAACTATAATGAAAATAGAAAATACTACTGAGTTCAAAGTAGCAACAGAAACACAACACGTACTTACCTAACACCATAGTCTGCCATCCGCCGGTGAACTGTTCTTTCACTGACCCCAAAAAGTTCCGCAATATCCTTTACTGACAGACCCACAAGCAAAAACGATTCCAAGGCTTCAGCGGGCAGCAAATATCCAGGTCTCCCAACAGTTCTTGTGTGGTACACAGAGTTGTGCAAGCGACACGCCACCTCCTCCAAAATCTGGAGAACTAATGGGTCAGCTTCACTATCCGTGTCTGCAGCTAAATGCAGTAGCCTCTCATTCAAAATATCCACGCGAAACAATAAATAGTCATCACTGACAGTATTGCTTTCAGCTAAGCTAGCAAGGTGCCTTAATTCTTCTGCAATTGCCTGAGACATCTCTGCTAAGGGTTCACTTCCTCTAAATTTCTGAAACGACCAAAAGTGCAGGCATGCACAATCGATCTGCACACGGATCCTGCTCCTTCTTGTTTGTTGACCAATAGCAGAGGAGCTGGAGCAAGAAGGCAGCCCTCCTCATTTGCATAATGAGGCAGAAATGCATACGGTAAAGGAAAAAGAGCAGGAGGAAAAGGCAAAACAAAATATTTATATTTCTTGATGAAAACGCATGTGTAAGGAAATGGAAAAACACTATATATTTACATTTCTTGATGAAAACGCATGTACAAGGAAATGGAAAAACACTATATATTTACATTTCTTGATGAAAACGCATGCGTAAGGAAAAGGAAAAAGAAAATTTATACATTTCTTGATGAAAACGCGTGTATAAGGAAAAGGAAAAACAAAATATAGACACTATATATATATTTCTGCTTTTATTTCTAATTATGTCAGTTTCGGTCCTCCATACAATATCAATGTAATGAGATCGATACTTTGGCTTCAGTTTCTCTCCTGTATGCAGTGCTGCGGTTTCATCAAACATGCGAGCTGACTGTCTAAGTGTCGCTTCTGTCACAGCACAGAGCACTTTGCTCCTCCCCTCCCCACAGTGTTTTGTTATACTGGCATGTGACACATAACATATTTTATTTGGGAAAAAAAAAGGATTTTGCTATGAAACATTTAAAGCAAATTTAAATGTAAATTTGTAGAATATTAGTGAACGAAGGGACATTTTTTATTTATTTTTTTTTTTTTATAATACTTTCTGAACGATCTACCTGGAAAAAAGTTTGCATTTGTTCTTGAGTAATGATTTCATTTATGAAAAAAAAAAAATTCCAGACATCAATGTATGGGGAAAATTGTTTTGTTCTATTGTTTCAGAACAATAACTTTTATTTTGATGAAGTATTTTCTACTTTCTACATATAAACTTTGCCCAATTCTATCCTGGGTTTTAGCTAATTAATGATCCAAAGGAAAAAAATCTCAAACCAGTTAAACTTCATGGAAATTCTTCATAATTATTAAAAAGTATCGGTATCAGTATCGGTGATAATGGCCCCGTGTTTACTTGGCATAGGATCGATACCAAATCTTGAAGTATCGCACACAACTACATTGAGTAGCATACACCAGGAGTGATTGACAGTGCTAAGACCCTCCTCCTGGCTCTGATTGGTTGTTTTTGACTGGGAGCGGTTCAGGGAGGACGTGGAGGAGCTCCATATGTTTTTGCAGATTATTGGTCTCATACTCATACAAAGGAGACCATTTGAAACTAGATATACATTTAATTCTACTGTTATCAAATTCAACAAGCGGTAAAACTTCACTTTTTTCCAAATTAACCTTATATCCGGAAAATGAACTGTATTTACCCAGTAGTTCCTGAAGGGAACAAAGAGAGTGTTCTGGATTAATCAGAAATAAAATTATATCGTCTGCAAAAAGTGAAATTTTATGTATGTCAGCACCCATCTCAAATCCACAAATATTAGGATTTGTTCTAATGGCCTCTGCCAAGGGTTCAATGGCAAGCGGGATTTACTGGATCTCCCCGTCTATTGCCTCTATACAGCCTAAAAGGATCAGAAGTAATCGCATTAGTAATAACCCTAGCTTGAGGGGATCTATAAAGAGATTGTATCAAATCAGTAAACCCCACACCAAAGCCAAATTTTTTAAGGACTGAAAACAAATATTGCCATTCAACCATATCAAATGCCTTTTCGGCACCTAGTGAGACAGCGACACTTGGTATCTTTTTTTTGTTGGCAAAATGTATTATATTAAAGAAACACCTTAAATTATTAGTAGAAAATCTATTTATAATAAAACCTGTTTGATCCTGATTAATAAGAAGGGGTAAACAGCTTTCCAACCTCCTTGCTATCATTTTTGTAACTAATTTATAATCTGTATTGAGAAGTGAGATTGGTCTATAGGAGGAGCATTTTAGAGGATCTTTCCCTTTTTTATGGATGACTGTTATAACAGCTTGAGAGAAAGAGGAAAGTACCCATCTCTCCTACTTTGCTCTAGGACATCCATCAACAGTGGTATAAGAAGGTCTTGAAATTCTTTATAAAATTCAGATGGAAAACCATCTTCACCAGGTGATTTATTTCTAGGGAGTGATTTAATAGTACCCAATACTTCAGCTTTAACAAATGGTTTATCCAGTCTCTCTCTATCCTCCTCCGATAAACATGGCAGTTCAATGGAGGATAAAAAAGACTCAATTTCATTTAAATCCCTCTGAAATTGTGATATATAAAGATCCGAATAATATTTTTTAAAGGTCTCATTAATTTCTCTGGGATTATACACTATACCTTTTGACTGTTCTTCTATAGCATTAATTGTTTGTTTGGTTTCCTCAGTTTTAAGTTGCCATGCTAATACTTTACACTGCATGAAAAGTGGGTTTTTCGACAGTTTCTTGTATGTAATATTGACGCGCGCCTTGAGTTTTAGGGCTCTCAGCAGGAGGCTTTGGCCAGAACAGTAAACTGTAGGGAAACTGCCGTGGACTCTCTGTGTCAGTGCTCCCTCAGCTCCCCCCTCTCCTCAGGTCTAGGGCAGGCTCTCATATGTAAAGGAGGTTTCTGTGAGTCATACAAATGCAAATCAAGTACTCACCAGTGGTCACCAATACTCACCAGTGGTCTACCCCTCCCAAGTTGTAACCAACATATTTTTATTTCTACAGCAAAACATTCAAACAAGACTAATCTCACAAGAAATCATTCTAATTTATAAATTTGAATTATCTAGTTGGAAATATATTTTTGGAAGTTTTCAGCTTTTGTCCCTTTTTCCAATAAGGCTGTGAGCTTCTGTCTGTGAGCTTCTGTCTGTGAGCCTTTGTCATGGAGTTTTTTGTGAACCCTGAACTTTAGTGGACTGAGGGAGATAAACAAAGGCTATATCTTGATTTTGGTGACACCACAAGCATTATTTTCATTGAAAAGCATACTCAGTTTTCAGTCTAATTCACTGTAACAAAAAGTCTGTCACACCATCATCCTCTCCTGTGCAGTGGCTTCCCAGCTAGCATTGAACATTCAGACAACATCCCATGAACGCTGCTATAAACGTTCAGTGAATGTTCACATGCATCAATGACATTAAAGACTACCAAGGCAGATGGAATACGAAAATGTATAAACTTTTATTTTGCTATACATGGATGTACATAAGAGATATCAGCAAAACCTTCATGAGAAAAATGTAAATGTAAAAAGGTAAATAAAAAAAAAAATAAGGAAAATTTTAATGCAACAGTCACCTTCTCAGTTGTCCTGCTTAAACAGACAGTGGATGTGTGAACAACACATCTTCCAGCTCATAGGGGGTCATTTTGACTGTTGGGTTTTCTCTGTATTATTGTAGGGTCTTTATCCACAATACAAAGCGCCTTGAGGCGACTGTTTGTTGTGATTTGCTGCTATATAAATAAAATTGAATTCACTTGAAATGAAATGAATTTAATTTCCGTGTGGCAACTTCCTCGCCTGTGATTGGACAATACAGATCACGTGCGGGATCACGCTGAAGGTCTGTAGGACCAATCAGTGCTTCCTTCTCTTCCGTTCAAACTGAATGGCGGTTTTTGTCTACGCTGCTTTCCCGGTACGACAATGGAGGACGTCGTCTATATTTCAACACCCCAGAAGCTCCCTGTGAAAGCGGGCCTCTCTACCGGCCAGCCTCAACCAGCCCCGCTGCAGACGAGAAGACGCTGCTGGCTGCAGTGAGTGGGTTATCGACTCAGTTACTCAAGTTTGTACGAGTGCAACTGAAAGACAACATGGCGTCTATTGTTTAGAGACTCGATGCTCTAACAAAGCCTCACCTACAGAAGGACTCGAGGAAAAGACGGCAGCACGATCCGAAAACTGCGGTAAGACTTGGTCGTTTCTAAAACAAAAAAACTAAGAGTGGAGGAATGGTCACAGTAAGCTGACAGACATATTGTGATTTGGTTTCTTATTTTTATTTCATCTTACAGGAAGCAGTTCGCGGCCTGCATAACTCTGAATCCAATAAAAGCCGGTATGATCCTCTGCAGAGGTAAGAATCAGAAACAAAGCAGCAGTATTCAATGTGTGGAGGAGAGAAGAACTTCAAATGTTTTTACTCTTATTTATTTTCACGTTTTTTTCCACAGACTGTTCGCCTCGCAACGCGAGTGGGTTTCTAATGCGTGGACAGTGATATAATTGTCTGTAAGTATCTTTTTTTGCCTGAATATTGTTTATGTATGCACTGTGTTTACACTGTGTTTATTTACAATGTACAAAAATGTTTTTCAGCTTCTTGAAAAACCTACAGACGGTTCACCGAACTTCCGCTACAGTCAGCCTCACGGTCCGGAAAAGGCGGCAGCCATTAAAAACTCTGTCGTGCAAGAAGGAAGCCGGTAAGACGTATTGGATTGTTTTGTTGGTCTGCTGTATTTGTGTAGTTAGCTTGGAAATGCAGTTTTATTTTTGGAAAATATTACTTATTGATTTTTTAACTTTATATAAAATCTGGCTTCTTCTGAACAACCCAAAATGTATATAAAAAGCAGTGGCGGCCGTGCATTTCACACCTAGGCCTTCAGTAGTGATCCGCCTGAATCACTCCACCCTCAATAACTATTTTATGGCAATAAAAACATCTTTTTGTGCAGAAATGCAGTAGAAAGAGCTGTTGCATCGCAGATTGAGAGCTCATGTAGCCAGAATAAAAGCATTTACCGAAGAAACAAACCCAAGGTGCACAAGTCTGCTTTTACTGCCGCTACAGCTGCGACACATATAAAAATGCATTGATAACAACCTCATAAAATTATTATTAAGAGAGAAACATTTTAGTCATCGTGACCCCGAAATGAAAGTTCCTGCTTGCCCCCCCCCCAAAAAAGCCAATCTAACAGTCTCTTTAAGATTTCCCTATTATTCTTCACCTTAACGTCGTGGAGCTCCGCTTCCCTGCGCACTTGCTCGCTCAGCTGATCCGCTCTGGTGTCCCCGAATGTTTTGCTTGTAAGTGTCCGGCAGTGCTTTGGTGTCTCGTTGCTGCCTTGGTTAGGCAAGTCAAATTTACAAACCCAGTGTGGCTCCAAACACCATGTTGATCAGTGGCAAACAACACGCACTCCCAGCAATACAATTTGCAGTGTTCCTCGGGGCCTGTGAGCCAGTGCTACCGCTCGTAATTAGTGGACTGAAAGTGGTGGACACATCCTTTTCCCGGTTGTGACAGGCTTGCTAGCTTCGGAGTTGCCCGACCTTTCTTAATGATGTCCAGCTTTTCTTGAAAAGTCCGTCTTGGCTTTGGCAATAAATCTACAACCAAATCCATTTCTTCTCCTCCTTCAGCCATTGTGGGTTGACAAAACAGCTATAAAATCAACACAACCATATTTTTGCTTGTGCAGATCGCTACAGATGCAGTTTGCTAGCTCTGGCTAGTACACTGACTATCCAATCAAAGTATATGAATATGCTGACGTTACCGTACGCCTGCTAGAGGGCCTCGGTGTTGCCAACTCATAATCTGATTGGTTGATCAAACTGTTTGATCGACACTTATTTTTGTACTACGGGGCCTGCAGAACTGATTATGAAGGCCTCCAGGCAGATTTCTTTGACCCTGGCAACAAATGATGGCTGAAATGTGATTGGTTAAATGCTTTAATATGAAAATACACGTCTGGAAACAGCGCGACCACAGGAAAAGCTGTGAAAGGAACCGTACAAACCATTTGGAATAATGTAACAAGTATTGATGGACAGGATATAATTAACACCAGTCTGTGATTCAGATATTTTTTAGGCCAGCAGAGAAGGCCTTGCAGGCCCTGACGGCCCACCACTGCACTGCATCACCTTTTTAATAAAAAGGTGATGCAGTGCAGGTGAAAATAATTAACATTGAATGTTTATAGTTTCAGCAGCTGTAACATTTTGGGACCTAAAGATAAAAAGTGTATAATCAGTTTAAAGGTGCCTCAAGGGTTAATTCAATTCAATTCAATTCAATTCAATTCAATTCAATTTTATTTATATAGCAGCAAATCACAACAAACTGTCGCCTCAAGGCGACAGTTTGTTGTGACCAAAATCACCAAAATCACTGAAGTACTTTTATCAGTGTTAAATGTTTTCAAAGTACTTGTTCATTTGTCTTTTATTCACAGGATGCAGGAGTTGGTACTTTGTCACATAACCATTGTTTCTGATGCATTCAGGGTCTTATCTGCTATGTGTGCATTCAAAGTCAAGAGACTCAAACTTTCAGTGTAGTTTCCTGATTTTTCACAATATTTCATATAGTTTCATAATGACTTAATGTGTGCTCTGTGTCAACAGCTGCTGGAGGCGAGGACGAGTGACCTGGCAGTGAAGGAGGTTGCCTTCTGGGACGGTGTCACCACTGACCTCATGTTGGATGAGGAGGATGGCGTCTCAGAGGGCGTGTCGGGCTGGATTAAGACCCCCAAGCTTCCCCAGCCAGGAGCTCAGTGACCTCTGAGCCAAACTGCAAGACTGACTAGAAGCTCACCCTAAATACAACGCCGTGCACCATAAGTGTTTGTATGCTGGACCATGCTCTGAGAGAAAGCCACCACCACATGGCCCAGAAGTAGCAAAGCATTATATGTCATAATGTTTTTGTTTTCTTTATATATATAGATTATACGATGTGTGTGTGTGTATGTGCATATTGCTTTATAAATAAAACAAAAAAAAATATTCAAACTTGTGCCTCACAATTTGTTTCTCTTAATTGAATTCCTTTTAGTTGAGGTTATTAGCATGGCATGAATACAACATAACATACAAGGTATATCACAGAAATAATAATTAAAAATAATTTTTATTACTGGGTTATTATTTATTAGGGAGGGGCTTACCCAGGCCTGTCTTTATAAAGGCCAATGGGGGGACAGATCTACCAACCAATCACATGTGAATACTGAATTGTGATGTCATTTTTATCATCCAATGACTGAGAAGCCACGTGGGTCTCGCCGCTGCTTCGGCTTGAGGCACTGCTATTCATATGTAAAGTGGAGTCGTTAACACCTCGCGCCTGCCGGCTCCCCCCGTACCTCTACCCCCCCGCTGCTTCTGGTGGTACGTAAACGACCATATCCGTCTCAGGCGAACGAATATGCGCTGCCCCGTATGCTGACGAAAGCTGACGATAACTAGCGGCGCCCGCGTCAGTATACGGGGACGGATATGCCTCTTTTCATGCAGTGTTATGTGCTTTTCCCCCAAGTTCATAAAATTGTTGTTGAGACCTAATTATTGCCCTCTCTGCTTGATATGTATTCATAATGTTATATTTTAATTTCAAATTCACCAATTTTTTTTTTTTTTGCTCTCTGTGACGTTACTTTCAGTCCACTGTGTTCTTTAACACTGAACTGAATCTCAGGTACATACATATTTAATCTGTTCTCTTATTTCTGCTTTCTCACAAATACTTCTGTGAGGATCTGAGCAGGATACATCATTCCAGCTCTTCAGGTCAGGATTGCTAGTTTTTTCCGTCATCCTCACACAGTTCTCTCCTTCAGGATTTTTCCCTCTCCAATTATTTGGCTCCCCACTGAGCCAAAAACTAAAAATGAAGAACAGAAAGAACTGGTTCAGTAAAAACTGGAAACTTTGATTCTGGAAATTAAAAAGATATTTTACAACAATCAAACCTTTCAGTCAGTGGTGTGTTGTCCACCCACATCCATCTGCCCTCTGCTGCTGAGTCTGTCAGTCCGATCCAGAACTTGTCCTCAGCTTCATTCATTAAGTTTCTCACTCTTCCATCCAGGAACCTCTGAACAGAAACAGATGATGAAAATGACCTTGTTAGACTTTTCTGTGCTGACATGATGAAACATAAAGATGTGATCAAACATGTGAGAACATGAAGCTGCAGCAGTGTTTCATACCTGCTCCTCCCTGCTGTCTATGTTAACCAGGTCTCCTCCTTTAGCTCTACATTCAGCTCTGCTCTGGTTCCAGGAGGATTTACTGATGGAGAAATGATAGCACTTTCCTCCATGATGCTCCCAGCCTGCTTCACATCTATCACAGGGTTCATCTTTGATGAGAGTATTAATGTGAAGTTAATGTTTCCACAGTTTAAATTACATTGTAGAGGGTCAGTGAATCAGTGAACCCAAGTTTAAGTCTGTAACATAAAGTTTGAACCTTACTTCTGAGCTCTTCTTGTTTCTTGAGCTCTTCTTTGTTCCTCAGGTTTTCAGACACTGATCAGAACACAGAAACAAACAAATCTCTGAGTAACATTTATGGCGTTTCACTGAAACGGGACAAAGAGTTTCTGGATTCATTCAGATTTTTCTGGATTTTACAAAAGTGCTGAAAAAAGGTCAAAAAGTCAGTTTGAGAAAAACACATAAAAATAATTCTTTTACGTTTTTATTTTAATAAAACATCATTTTGTTTCCGGTTGACTTTTAATCAGAAAAAGCATTGCACCCACTCACCGGTAACACCAAGAGCAGCAACAGCAGCAGCCAGGAGAGCACCGAGGACCAGCAGGCCCACTCTCTCCCAGGTGACCTTTGACCTTCTGCTCAATGACTTGACTTGTTGGGACCCCTCTGAACAGTTAGCAGAGACAGGGATGTCACAGAGATGTAAAGTAAGCTCCGCTAACAACACTTAATAAATAATCATATAAATATTTTGGGGCTTCAGATGCAGATTTTTTAGATGAACTTTAAATATAGTTATATATGCTTCAGTTTATTTTTTATAATTAAATCAGTCTGAAAATCAGGCTAACATGACGCCCCTCCTTCAAATTATCTATACACTCAGTTACTTGGTACTTTAATTAAAGTAAAGCAGTACTTGACTTAATTACTCCCCAGAAAAAGAAATGATTTGTTCTTTTTTTCTGTTGCTGCATATTTACAGCATTAGGAGGAGACACTGGTCTCCTAATGTTCTCATGCTTCATGTTGTTTAGGATGCTGTAAATATTTGTAATCACACTGATAACCCAAAGAAAGGGAGAAGAAACTCCTGACATGGTTAAAGTTGTAAAGAGACATATTTGACCCTAAACTATGATTTTATTACTCTTAGTGACCAAACATCCACCTGTCTCCTTATATGGTCTTCATCTGGAACCTGTTAATTACAGAGAAAATGACTTTAACCCAAACTGTAACTGACACTGAAGGTGACCTGAAACAAAGCAAGGAGCCAAAATGTTCCTTAAATGACGACTTGAGGCAAGTCGAGCCCAATTTTTACAACCTCATACAGAAATAAGTTTTAGTCTCTGTTGCTCATTTCAGTAGAGTTTAATTTTTCTGTGAGGCCTAAGCTGCTTTTATCAGTGCTTGTTAACACCAGAGGATGCTGTTGCATCAGCAGTTTCTCTGCAAAGTCGATGTTTGGAGCTGTTTGCTTGGTAACCAGAAGTGTCATCTTCAGGAAGCTCGTTTCTGCCAAAGAAAAAATATTTTTCTGACCTTTCATAAGTCAAAATTTGGGGATTTCATCTGTTTGGTTTCATCTCATGAACTCAAACTTCTGAGAAAATAACTTGAAATTTGATCTAAAATGGATGTCAAAATAATATTTATTTATTTCAGTATTGGAAACGAGCTTCCATAACATCTACCTTCATATCAGAGTGGATGGACCTGCTTATCTAAGCAGCTGGTTCCACGTTAGCTGGTAACACCTCAGCCTTTAAATATGGTCACACCTGTTTTATTGTTTGTCTGCCTGTTTAATTTTAAGAAAGAAAGAAAGAAAGAAAGAAAGAAAGAAAGAAAGAAAGAAAGAAAGAAAGAAAGAAAGAAAGAAAGAAGAAGAAAGAAAGAAAGAAAGAAAGATAGAAAGATGAAGGCTGAAATGCAGAACTTGAAAACATGGAGTCTACAGTCCACATGCTGACTTCATTAAATCCCAGAGTTCAGTAGTTCCCTAAACGCCTCACAGATTATTAGAAAGGCTCATAAACTTTTAGCTGAGGATTATAGAAGCTTAAACTTCCTGCCGCCCTTCCTCTTCAGCTGCATGCTCACCAAGTGTGAAGTAGATATTTTTAAGAAGTGCAAAGGAAATGACTCTGAAAAGAGTCCTGCAACAAATTTAGACCTAATGAAGAGTAAAACGTGCTCATGCATTACAGTCGCTGTAATTGCTGAAATGGAAACATGAAGCTTTCCTCCTCAGAAAACAAAGAATAGAGAAAGTGAGAGGTCTGCAGCGCCGACTCCCAGAGCTACAAACTGTCTTCAGCAGTGAAGCCCGTCTGAAGCAGCAGCAGTGTGTGAGGAACGCTAACACGGGCGAGGAAGTGTTACTGATTTGAGAACAGCGTTAAGAGTGAAGAGAACTCCTGATGTGATGGAGAAAATCTGTCAGTGCGACTCTTTACCAACCGGGCGGCTCTGCTGTGGCCGGCTGAGTCTTTGAAAGCTTGACTTCAGAGTAAATGATGTCGGGCGATGAGGAAACGGCTTCTCCTGCAAAAACATGAAACCACGTTCCTGTTCAGAGTGCTGTGAGTACTGATGAAGGCTGCTGATGAAACTGGAGCTTCAAAATTCACTGTGTTCACATCTCACTCAAAGCCAGACAAAGATTTTATCTTCACTCACAAATACAGAAGATAAACTCACCGCTGACTCCCCGGTTTCCTCTGGTAAATTTCACATCAGAGTACAGAACTTCAGCTTCAGGCATTTTACTGCTGTGAGTCTTTCAGTGAGACTGAAACAGACGTTTCCAAGATGCAGTAGAAATGAGGAAGGTTTAACTTCCTTCCACTAAAAGTTGAAATCATGTGGTAATTTCCTTTTCTGTGTGGACAAAGTGCCCAATAGCTGCTCACGTCTGACGAGCTCTAAACTGCTGAAGGTTTCAAACACACACAATTAACCGACCACGTTTCACAACTATAATAATAATTTGTAGTCTTTTGATTTTCCAAACATGCACAAATATGCAAAAATAATTTCCATGATGAGAGGAATTTTGACCTCTCAGGTACTGCATGTACAGGATTGGCTCAAATGATCCTCGGTGTGGTGCCACAGACGTTTGAGGACCACTGCAGGAAAAAAGGTCCTGGTCCTGACTGATGAGACTGATTGGTCCAGTTTTCTCTTCCAGGTATTTTGTTCCTGTCTGCAGCGGCTGCCCTGATGTAAAGAGCTCCACCACCACCTTCTTAGTGTTGATGTTGGGCTGCAGGTGGTTCAACTGTAACCACTAAGAAAACTCTCCATAATAGTAAGCTATTTTACATTTAGCAGAGAAAAACTGGTCTGACTTCAACCCTAAAACTGTTCTTGTGATTCAAAATGAATTTTAGACAAACTTAAAAAAGTTTAACTCTGATCAGGGTTTGAACTTAAAGGTGGTGAAAAATCAGAAACACAAAGTCCACAAAGGTCCAACAGTAGAAAAGTTCATTAAATCTTAACAGACTGGAATCACACAGGAAGAACAGAATAAATCCACTCAGGGCTGATTGGGCTAATCAGCTCAGGAAAACGAGACACAGGTACAGATGATGAAGAGAATGAGACACGGGAGGAAGTGAAGAAACACGCAGGAGACGACAAACTGTCAGAAAATAACCCGAACCATCACGAGTAACCATGGGAACAAGAAACTAACACTAAAATTGTTACACAGGAACACGAAGAAGACAGGAAATAGAAATTCATGAAGAATAATCTTACAAAAAGACTCATCACTGGAAAAACAACTTAAAAAGAATATGATGGCACTTTGGTCCATTTTATTTCTTTTATTTAAAAGATGTGGCTGTAAAAGTCCTGCTGATATGTTTGAGTGGTTTAGTCACATGTTTCCAGATGGGTGGGGGTGGTGTGGTGGTTGGTGCCGTCGCCCTCGAGGTCCTGGGTTTAAGTCCAGGCTGTGGCTGCATGGACGTTCAGTCAGCTTAAATAAGGTGCTGTGAAGAGATGCTCCATCCCAGAGCGGCCTTTTAGTGGTTGGAGTCACACTGTGTTACTATGAGTGTATAATGTGTAATCAATCATACATTATTCTAATTAAATGTAATTGTAATCAAGTATAAATCTAATAAATATAATGAATGAGAAAGTATAATGTTAAGAAAACGTGCTGATCTGTGTTTGTGTGAAATGAAGGGAGGAAGTGCAGCAGGATGTTGCTCAGACAGTTTGTGACACAAAAAGATCAAGATGTTGTGATAGGATGGAAAGTGTGTGTGTGTGTGTGTGTGTGTGTGTGTGTGTGTGTGTGTGTGTGTGTGTGTGTGTATAAAGATGTGCGACTGTGAAGGTTCTCTTCTTTCCAGACATCTGAAGAAGGATTTTGGAGTTTGCTGTTAGAAATTTCAACGAGGCGTGCCGGAGCATCGACCATCACCTGAACGCTGTAGATTTACACATTTGATTATCATTTCTGTGTTTCTCTCTGCACATTTGTGCTGGATTTAATCTAAGAAGGAATTGAAGAATCTCGTACTGGATTATCGTTTCCCCAGCGCTGCAGGTCGAGGCGTGTGTAGCCCGGTTAAAAAATGGGAAACTGTAATAAATAAGCTGTTCATAATAAATTTGTGATATTTGGTTAAAAACAGTTAAAAATATATTTAGTTGTGTTAAGTTCATGGCTGAAATATTAAGAATGTTAAAAACCATTTGTTTTAATTATTGTATATTTCTTTTGGTTTTAAAAACTGTATTTCTTTGAAAGAACTGTTTTTTCCAAGTGGAAGTGAAGGGGACACAGGTGGAATGGCGGAGGGAGAACGAGAGGAGACGAGAGGAGCTACCGCAGAGAAGTGGATTCCCGCAGAGATCGGAGGCAAAAGTTTTTGGCTACAGACATTTTGGATTGTCGGTTAGATAAGTCAGAGACTGTGGGCCATTCTGTGAACAGCAAAAGTCGACCTGAAGTTTGCTGTGTGGAAGTTTGCTGCTCGTTGGTGAAGTGAGTAGCTAATGACTGAGCGATCGGACTGTAAGCGGCTAGTAGCTAACCCAGCTTCAAGACAGCTGCCCGGTCTGGACATTTTGTGGGCCAGGAAAAGAGATAGCATCCAAGCAACAATTAGAGTGGCCCGGGGACGCCCGTGGTTCCTCTAGTGGAGGTGAAGTCCATCTTGTTCTGCAGTGATTCCTGAGAGCTTCTGTTCTGCTCCGGAGATGAGGCCTGCTGGCTAGCTTCTTCCTGCGGGACACGTGTCTTTCAAAAAGGTACCACCATTTTATTTTGTTGCTCCAGGTGGAGTGAAACGACCACTGAGTTTTAGGTCACTACGATCTCCAGCCACGATTCAGGCCTGCAACATTTATTTTCTTTTATATTGTTTTGCCGGCATAGTGTTAAAGGATAAGGATGATTTGAAATTTAAGTTGAATAACAGAAGGCACTTTAATTTTGTATTTCTCTTTTATTTTCATTGAACTATTAGTAAATTGACTCTTTTAATTTCAAATACTGGTGTGTTTATTGTGTTATAGTAAAGCTCATTCTCTTTAAGGTTTCAAGGTGGTAGTAGTAAATGTACATTCTCTGTTGCTAATCCTATTGTGTGTGAGTGTATGTTAGTTTCTGGGGGTAATTTGAGTTGAATAATCTTTAATTGTTAACAGTTACAGTAGATAGAGAAAAGAACCTAGGGCCCCATCTGCATCGTTATTTACATATATGGCAGACGGGCTACATAAAATGGAGGCACCGCTGGGATGTTCACAACCCCCCTTTTATTAGATTTCAATGGATTAGCTAAGAAACCGTAGAGAAGCAATACTCTTAAGAATGGCAGATAAGGTAAACCTTGTTTCTGAGCTGAAGAGATGGTGCAGGGGTGAAGGTTTGGATGAAGCCCATGGACTAATGGTCATTGTTCCAGAAGATACTGAAATATCCAAAATTGAAGAGACTCTTGAAACTATTAAGTGCTTAGGGCGAGTTTGTGTCAGAGGAAGGGTCTTTGATGCCAGATCAGACAACCTGATGGTTTTGTGTGAAAGTAGAGAAACTTTATCTGGCGCAAGTCTTCCTTCAGAGGTCCATCTTCCTGAGGGAAGGGGGTCCTGGCCCTTAGTCACTACAGGAAACTCCCCTGACACTGCTGATGAAGAGTTTGACAAAAAACTAAAAGGGCTATTGGCAGCTGAAGGAAAGACCATAGAGGACCTTAAAGTCCTGCTGACTACTGGTCAACGCCCCACGGACTCTACTGAGTCCATCCTCCAAGCAGTTGGGGATTTTTTGGAAAAGGCTACTAAACCTCCCTTAGAAGGTATTTATCGACGCTTACGCATTTTTTCAGGAGCACAGCCTGTCCCAGCTGGGGAAGAGCAGTTTGAGTACTGGCTCGAACAGGCATGGCTCATGATAGAAGAAAGTGAATGCACTGATAAAGAAAAAAAGCGGCGATTAATGGAAAGTTTAAAGGGGCCAGCACTGGAAATTGCAAAAGCTGTGCGAACCTCCCATCCGGATGCTAGCCCTGCTGTGTATTTGGAAGCCCTAGAAAGTGCTTTCGGAACAGCAGAATCCGGGGATGATCTGTATTTCGCATTCAGATTGATGCAGCAGCAACCTGGAGAAAAACTTTCCGATTTCCTCCGAAGGCTGGAGCGCGCTCTCTCTAAAGTCATTCAGAGAGGTGGCCTTCCCCCTAGTTGTAGAGATAGGGCTCGGTTGGAACAACTACTGAGAGGGGCAGTGGCCTCTGACCTGATGTTAATCCAGCTACGCTTAAGAGAGCGAAAGACAGCTCCTCCTACCTTTCTGCAGCTTTTGAGTGAAGTTCGGGCTGAGGAAGAGTATGATGCCTCTAGGATGAAACTCAAAACTTCAGTGCATCGAGTAGAAGCAACACAGACAGTGGATCTAAGACAGGCCGAGATCCAAAGTCTAAAAGCTGAAATCAAAGAGCTCAAGAGCATGGTTGCATCAGTTGGGACCAAGCCCCATGTACCTAAGGATGAATATCCCAGTGCTGGTACTGTGATCAAAGAACACACTTTTGAGAACACTCAAGAGTCTGAGCTGACATCTTTAAAAAAGCAGTTAAAGAGGTTGCAGCAAAAAGTAAATAAAAGAGTGCCTGAATCAGACACTCTGGCCCAACCAGCTACAGTTTCGACTATGGAAGCTTCTGCTAGCTCCCTCTCCAGACCCTCCAGACACACAGAGGAACAGTTCTGTTACCGGTGTGGGGAGAAAGGTCACTTTGCCGCAAAATGCCGTAATCCAGAAAATCAGAGCAAGGTCATTAGGCAACTGATTCAAGCTCTAAAGCTAGCAAAGGTACACCAACCTTCTGCAAAACCAGCAAGGGAAGAGGTTAACTGTGGTGTCAAGAGAAGTCTCGTACTTACCCCACAGGACTCTGGAATCCCTGAAGGTTTGATTGGGCCACCTAGCATTGTACAGTTAAAAGTTAATGGACACTCATGCCATGCCCTGTTTGATAGTGGCTCTCAGGTCACTATAATTTTTGAGTCCTGGTACCAAAAGTACCTCCCGGATGTCCCCATACAACCAGTGTCCGGTCTTGCTCTGTGGGGTTTGAGTGAGTCAGAGGCTAGCTATCCTTATCGTGGCTATGTAGTAGTAGACCTTGAATACCCAGCCATGGTCACAGGGACATGTCAGATTGTGACAGTTCTTGCCCTGATTTGCCCCAGTCCCCGAACTGATGACCGGACCCCAGTTATTATAGGGACAAATACCAGTCATGTCAGGAGTCTAGTGGAACAGTGTCGAGCAAGTGGCATTGATATCACACAAACTCTTGGCATACCGGCTGAGTCTAACAGTGAGCATTCAGCTGCAGAGACTACATCATCTGCCAGTGAGTCAGAAGACAGTGTTGGCATGGTGACATGGCAGGGCCCTGGCCCTCTTACTCTGCCCCCAGGTGCAGACCAGCAGGTGGTCTGCAAAGTTGATCTCACACAACCGGTTGATAAAGAGATCCTGATGCTTGACTCTTCTCCTTCGGCTCCACTTCCGGCCAGTGTGTTACTGCAACCTATGGTAGTACCAGGCCATGCAGTGAATGTCAATAATTTCAGAATCCTGGTTCAGAACCAGTCTCTGAAAGAGACAGTCATACCAGTGGGCACGGTCCTGGGACACATGTACCTCACTGAGAGTGTTGCTACAGTTCCTCTGGCCAAGTCAGCATCAACATCAGACATTGATGCCAAACTGATTAATTTTGGAGATTCACCTGTCCCAGAAGAATGGAAGAGACGATTAGGAGAAAAACTGTCTCAACGATCAAATGTCTTCTCCAAGGAGGAATGGGATGTTGGGCTAGCCAGAGATGTGGAGCACACAATTCGCCTCTCTGATGATAGACCCTTTCGGCAGCGTTCCCGCCGCCTGGCTCCTGCGGACATTGAGGATGTCAGAAAGCACCTCCAACAGCTCCTGTGTGCAGGCATCATTAAGGAGTCTCGTAGTCCATATGCGTCACCAATTGTGATCGTTAGGAAGAAAAATGGGACTATAAGGATGTGCATTGACTACAGGCTACTGAATAGCCGGACAGTTCCCGATCAATACACTACACCTTGTATTGATGAAGTACTGGACTCCCTGTCTGGAAGCCAGTGGTTCTCTGTTCTCGACTTGCGGAGCGGCTATTACCAAATAGCCATGGCTGAGGAGGACAAAGAAAAAACTGCATTCATTTGTCCTCTGGGCTTTTTCCAGTTCGAAAGAATGCCTCAGGGAATAACTGGAGCCCCAGCAACTTTCCAAAGGTTAATGGAAAAGACTGTTGGTGACATGAACTTGCTGCAAGTACTGGTCTACCTCGATGACCTAATTGTCTTTGGAAGGTCCTTGGAAGAGCACGAGGAAAGGCTCCTCAAAGTTCTAGACCGACTTGCAGAGGCTGGACTGAAACTCTCTCTTGAGAAGTGTCAGTTCTGCCAGCCAAAAGTAAAGTTTCTTGGCCACATTGTATCCGCAGATGGTGTTTCACCAGACCCACAGAAAATTGAGGCAGTCATTGGCTGGCCTCAGCCAACAAACCTGAAAACATTGAAATCCTTTTTGGGTTTCTGCGGATACTATCGCAGGTTCATAGCCAACTATGCTGCCATTGTCAGACCGTTGACTAAGCTGACGAAAGGCTATGCTTCCCACCCAGAAAAGTAAGAGGCAAAACAGAGACCCTACTAAGACTTACCTGAGTGAGTCCGAACCTTTTGGTGAAAGATGGGATCAGTCCTGCATAGATGCATTCCATCAGATCATCTACTGCTTGACTCATGCCCCTGTGTTAGCTTTTGCTAACCCTGAAAAGCCGTACATCCTGCATGTGGATGCAAGCTTGAAGGGGATTGGGGCTGTCCTTTATCAGGAATACCCAGAAGGATTGAGACCAGTTGCGTTTGCCAGCAGAAAGCTTAGCCAATCTGAGAAACGATACCCAGTACATCAGCTGGAGTTCCTGTCACTTAAGTGGGCTGTGGTGGACAAGTTCCATGATTATCTTTATGGGGTTCGATTCACGGTGCGCACCGATAACAATCCCTTGACGTATGTGCTCACCACAGCCAAGCTTAGTGCAGTAGGGCATCGATGGCTTGCTGCCCTTTCCACATACGACTTTGACATCCATTACCGACCTGGAAGGCATAATATAGATGCTGACCTCCTTTCCAGAAACTTTCCAGACAGTGATAACACAGAATGGGAGATCATTCCGCAGGCAGATGTAAAGTCAGTCTGTCAACAGGTTTGTGTCTCTGAGTCCTCAGATGGCCCCCCAAGGTACATTGATCAGTTAGGAGCTTCTCCTGCTTGTGTGCCAGACATCTACTCTTTCCCGACATACATGGGATTGAAGTCTTTAGAGTGTCTGAGAAAACCACAGCTGGTCAGTGCCCAAAAAGAGGATGCGGTAATTAGAGCAGCTTTGCAAGCGGTTCAGAATAAACAATGGCCTGAGGATACAGAGAATAATCCAGAGCTCTCCCAGCTGAAACGAGACAAGGATAAGCTGGTAATAAAGGATGGGCTGCTTTATCGAATAAGCAGGCAACCCTCAGGTGAAGAACTCACTCAGCTTGTTCTACCTGTGGAGTTCCGTAAGATTGTGTTGACATCATTGCACGATGATTTGGGACACCTTGGCATTGAAAGGACCACTGATCTCCTGAGGAGAAGGTTCTTTTGGCCCAAAATGTCAAGAGATGTGGAGCAGCATGTAAAGACTTGTGGAGAGTGCATTACCCGTAAGTCACCTCCGCAGAGAGCAGCTCCATTACATCAGATCCTAAGCAGTGGCCCTATGGATCTAGTATGTATTGATTTCCTTTCATTGGAACCTGATAGTAAAGGCATGAGCAGTGTATTAGTGATCACTGATCATTTCACTCGCTATGCACAAGCTTTCCCTACCAAGAACCAGAAGGCTCAGACTGTGGCAAAGATACTGGTTGACAAGTATTTTGTACATTATGGTCTGCCTTCTAGAATCCATTCAGATCAGGGCAGAGATTTCGAGAGTCACCTGATTCGAGACATGCTGAAGATGATGGGAGTGCGGAAGTCCCGAACTACTCCGTATCACCCTCAAGGAGACCCTCAACCGGAAAGGTTCAACCGGACCTTGCTTTCCATGCTTGCTACTCTGAGTGATGAGAAAAAACAACAGTGGAGTCAACATGTTGGATTTCTGGTGCATGCCTACAACAGTACTAAATGCGATGCAACAGGCTATTCCCCGTATTATCTAATGTTTGGCAGGGAAGCCCGGCTCCCAGTGGATTTGTGTTTTGGTAATGGTGAGGATGGAAAAGGAGAGAGCCATTCACGCTATGTGGCAAAGTTGAAGGAAGACCTTCAGAGAGCATATCAGCTTGCCACTGAAACTGCCAACAAGAGTCACCATAAGAACAAGAGAATGTACGACAAAAGAGTTGGCTTTCAGTCTCTCAAAGTAGGTGACAGAGTGTTACTCAAGAACTTGGGGCTTAAAGGAAAGCATAAGTTGCAAGTCCGGTGGAGTCCTGTCCCCTACACTGTAGTGGAAAAACTGCCCAATCTTCCAGTTTATAGAGTCAAACCTGAAGATGGTTGTGGAGGCGTGAAAACTATTCATCGTGACCATATCCTGCCTATTGGACAACTTGTGAGGTTGCCAAAGACTAATAGGGATTGCAGTCCACCCACCAGACCAAAGACCAGAACTTCATCTACCCAGAGATGGACCCAAAACTTACCTGAGAGTCGAGAGGTGCAAGACTCTGACTCATCCTCTGATTTAGAGTATTATAGACCAGCAAGGATTGCCGATGAATGCTCAGCAAGATTGGGGCAACAAATGTGGCAACCTGCTAGGCGGTCATCTGTTGTTTTGGAGGAAGAGAGATCGCGTTCTCAGTTAGATGAAGGTCCAGAGCTGGATCATGCTGAGCAAGAGCGTTGGACTGATCAAGACCAGCAATCTCAGGATTCCGTTCCTGATTCTGGAACTGATCTTGAGGAAGAAGATTTGGAAGGGGATGGATCTCACCATGCTAGAGCTCCAAGATATGTGAGAGAGACAGATTGCAGACATGATGAGAAAACTGAGATCCGCCCCAAGAGAACAGTGAAGCCAGTTGTTAGGCTAACGTATGACAAACCAGGTACTGCCAAAGATGAACCAATCACCATCATACATAGAGGTGTTGTCATAAAGATTGGGCAAAGCTAAAAAAAAAAAAAAACAGGATGCTTGCTCACACCCCCTTATGTGTTTTATGTTTTGAGATGTTTGAAGCCTGATGAGGACATCAGACGTTTAGAAGGGGGAGGGTGTAGCCCGGTTAAAAAATGGGAAACTGTAATAAATAAGCTGTTCATAATAAATTTGTGATATTTGGTTAAAAACAGTTAAAAATATATTTAGTTGTGTTAAGTTCATGGCTGAAATATTAGAATGTTAAAAACCATTTGTTTTAATTATTGTATATTTCTTTTGGTTTTAAAAACTGTATTTCTTTGAAAGAACTGTTTTTTCCAAGTGGAAGTGAAGGGGACACAGGTGGAATGGCGGAGGGAGAACGAGAGGAGACGAGAGGAGCTACCGCAGAGAAGTGGATTCCCGCAGAGATCGGAGGCAAAAGTTTTTGGCTACAGACATTTTGGATTGTCGGTTAGATAAGTCAGAGACTGTGGGCCATTCTGTGAACAGCAAAAGTCGACCTGAAGTTTGCTGTGTGGAAGTTTGCTGCTCGTTGGTGAAGTGAGTAGCTAATGACTGAGCGATCGGACTGTAAGCGGCTAGTAGCTAACCCAGCTTCAAGACAGCTGCCCGGTCTGGACATTTTGTGGGCCAGGAAAAGAGATAGCATCCAAGCAACAATTAGAGTGGCCCGGGGACGCCCGTGGTTCCTCTAGTGGAGGTGAAGTCCATCTTGTTCTGCAGTGATTCCTGAGAGCTTCTGTTCTGCTCCGGAGATGAGGCCTGCTGGCTAGCTTCTTCCTGCGGGACACGTGTCTTTCAAAAAGGTACCACCATTTTATTTTGTTGCTCCAGGTGGAGTGAAACGACCGCTGAGTTTTAGGTCACTACGATCTCCAGCCACGATTCAGGCCTGCAACATTTATTTTCTTTTATATTGTTTTGCCGGCATAGTGGTAAATGATAAGGATGATTTGAAATTTAAGTTGAATAACAGAAGGCACTTTAATTTTGTATTTCTCTTTTATTTTCATTGAACTATTAGTAAATTGACTCTTTTAATTTCAAATACTGGTGTGTTTATTGTGTTATAGTAAAGCTCATTCTCTTTAAGGTTTCAAGGTGGTAGTAGTAAATGTACATTCTCTGTTGCTAATCCTATTGTGTGTGAGTGTATGTTAGTTTCTGGGGGTAATTTGAGTTGAATAATCTTTAATTGTTAACAGTTACAGTAGATAGAGAAAAGAACCTAGGGCCCCATCTGCATCGTTATTTACATATATGGCAGACGGGCTACACGTGGATACCAGTGTTAATTTTGACAGCAAATTTTGATTTAGTTTTGGTCATAATTTAATCATCAGAATAGTTTTAGTTTTAGTCGATGAAATTATGGTAAGAATATAGTCGACTTAATCTACAGTCGATTTAGTCGATTAAAATATAAAGGGTGTAAAATGTAAATGCTTTTTCTTCAGTTCCCTTGAATTAGTCATTATACACACTTACACAAAATTAAACATTTATTAAAAGTTATGGAATATTATTAATAATATTAACATTAGCGTTTCACCTGCTTCCCACACACCTGATCATTAACACCATCTTACTGAGATAATCCGAGCGTTTTACAGCAGGACGCTCTGAAAGGTACAGGGCAGTGTTCAGGACTAAGATTAGGAAAGGCTAATCCACCGCGGTGTGGAGATTTTCTCTAAACACAAACGCTAAACTGGGAAAAACACTTTACCCTGCATGACATTAAAATGCTTACCTTTGCATGCAGATCTGGGTGACTGGTTTGCAGATGTCGTTAAGAATTTGTCGTGTTTTTACCCGAGATAGTCGCCCCACATGGTTTACACATCGTTTTGTTTGTCACAACATCCAAGGACAAATGTGTCCATACATCGGCTCTTCTCTTTCTCCCTGCTGACATTGTTTACATAACTTAGTTCTATCGGAAGGAAACGACCAATCACAGGCTAGTTTGGTCTTCCCGGGTTTAGAGCAAATTTGCGCAATTATGCGTTTGATTGGATGTTTTCCTAACTTGTCCCCCCTGTCACAAAATTAATTAAGTTCTGATTGGATTTCGTCCCCGCCAAGCATTTTCCTCTCGTTTTCATTCGTAGGCGAAAGTGTCAATTAATTTCGTTATCGTTTTTATCATTTTAGGTAGTTTTTATTTAGTTATCGTCTCATTATCGTCATGAAAAAAGGGTCTTTGACAAAAACTATGATGAAACTATTTCATCAACGAAATTAACACTGGTGGATACGTAGAATAAATTAGTCAGGTTAGCATAAATTTAGGGTGATTTTCTTATGTGAGTTTTATTATTTGATTTAGCTTTAGCTGCTAAATTGTTTAAATTAAATATCCTGCATTTAAAAGGTGGGTAAGTGTTACAGCTCGTTACTAAAGCCCCTGAAAATTAACAGATCCCTGAGGCCTATTCACTTCCCGGGCACTAAAATATTACAGAGCCATCACACCAAGTGCACCAGATCATAAAGGACAGCTGTGGATGCCAGGCGTGACTGCTGATTGTGCTTAACTGTTGGTGTTGCTGGTTGGTGGAGTCAGCAGTAGAGCTAGGCTGACCTCCTCAAACCAGCTTAAATAGTTTCTGGTCATTTCTGATAGTTAATAATGTTTGGCTGTGAAATAATAACCACACAGACACACTAGCAGGATGTGAGCTCACAGGAAGGCAGATTTAAATAATTAACAATAATGAAAATTAATCTTTATTTTCTGACAATGGCAGCAACAATCTCATAGCAAGGATACAACAATCACATCAATAAGGGATAACTCAATACAAAACATCCACATTTATTTATGCTGATGGTTTTTGCTCTCTGTGACGTTACTTTCAGTCCACTGTGTTCTTTAACACTGAACTGAATCTCAGGTACATACATATTTAATCTGTCCTGTTACTTCTGCTTTCTCACAAATACTTCTGTGAGGAACTGAGCATGGTGAATCATTCCAGCTCTTCAGGTCAGGAGCTCCACCTTTTTTCCACATCGCCACACAGTCCTCTCCTTCAGGAGTTATCCCTGTCAAATTATTTGGCTCCCCACTGAGCCAAAAACTAAACCTTGAAGAACAGAGAGAACTGGTTCAGTGAAAACTGGAAACTTTGTTTCTGGAAATGAAAAAATATATTTTACAACAATCAAACCTTTCATTCAGTGGTGTGTTGTCCACCCACATCCATCTGCCCTCTGCTGCTGAGTCTGTCAGTCCGATCCAGAACTGGTCCTCAGCTTCATTCATTAAGTTTCTCACTCTTCCATCCAGGAACCTCTGAACAGAAACAGATGATGAAAATGACCTTGTTAGACTTTTCTGTGCTGAGATGATGAAACATAAAGATGTGATCAAACATGTGAGAACATGAAGCTGCAGCAGTGTTTCATACCTGCTCCTCCCTGCTGTCTATGTTAACCAGGTCTCCTCCTTTAGCTCTACATTCAGCTCTGCTCTGGCTCCAGGAGGATTTACTGATGGAGAAATGATAGCACTTTCCTCCATGATGCTCCCAGCCTGCTTCACATCTATCACAGGGTCCATCTTTGAAGAGATTACAGCAAAGACTTCAGTCAGATGGAAGAAATCACTCTTCACGTTTGTGTGAACTCAGTTTTTCTGTCAGTCCATCAATGTTTCTTTAATCAGAGGATACAGATGTGTCAAACACTAAATCCATAACTTACGTTTCTGAAAGGTGGACAGCAAAGTGCTGCATGCTTTTACTTTAGAGAGCGTCTCTGTTAGAATAAAGGATAAAAACAACTTTAATCAGTCATTGATCAGGACTGTGGTTTATTTTCTTTGGTCCTTTAGTTTCTAAAGCTTGAATTAAAAATGCTTCACTTTGGATCAAAATGTTCTAAATGAAGAAGCAGGACTGGATCATACTCAGCTGTGTCAGCAGTTTGAGTCAGACTGAAGGTTTGGAACAAGTGTGACCAAATATCACAGTATTTGTTTACCTGTCAGATTATTTTCACACTTCATTCTGTGATCTTCCAGGTTTTTGAGGTTCTCCTTTGTTCTCATGATTTCAAACACTGATTCAAAAATAAGAGAAACAAAGATCATCTTTAATTTGCTGCAGACCATTAAAACACTGAAGTCATCTGATGGCTGAGCCAATCTGCACATTCTGCAGGATTTGACACTTTGACTCTAAATGTTTTTATCCTCATTTGATTTACAGGAAATCACATCATTGATTTTGTTAAGTTCAAAAATGAAGGCAAACACAAACTCACAGAGACGGTAAATAACAATGAGAGCAGCAGCCAGGAGAACACCAGAAACCAGCAGTGCCGCTCTCTCTTTAGTCACCTTTGACCCTTTGTTTGATTTTGCATGCTGAGAGTCAGGAGCTTCACCTGATCAACATTTAGAGGAGACAGATGCTGGAGGTCAGAGGGCTGACACACAAGTACACAGGCATGTTATAAATATTATGAAGTATTATTATTATAGTACACTGTTGTAGATGAGTGCTGATAAAGGAACGTGTTGGTTAAGATGTTTCACACCAACAGGAAACATCACACACTGAGTATCAGCCTTCTTAAAACATGTTAACATGTGACACGTCCTCACGCTCAGTTCCTTTTTTTTTAACTTGATGTCTTCATTTGCATCATTTTAAAGCACTTAAAATGTGGCTTATGTTCTAAAATATTAACATAAATTATTATCTCTGGAGCTTGGAAAAGGCGACTGGACTTCTTTTTGTTTCTTGAAGACGTTTCACCTCTCATCCGAAAGGCTTCTTCAGTTCTCAACCAAATGGTGGAGAGACCCAGGTATTTAAACCCCTGTGGGCGTAGTCCCCTGGAGGTGGTTATGACCCTCTATTGATCATGTGCTTGAACACATGTGCCCAGGTGTGAGGGGGGCGTGGGTCATATTTAATCAGTGGTTTCAGTTGAAACCAACTTAGGACTCCGCTCCATTGTTTCCTGTGGCCTATTGAGGTCACTGGAACAAAGGTGTGAATGGGGGTTGAGACGTCTGGGAAGGGAGCTCAGGACAGCACTGTAAGCGGGGGAAAGTTGGTGACGTAATCCACCTCCTCTGTTCAATGATGGTTGTTCACAGTGGACATAGATGGCTTCTTTCACTCCTCTTTCAAACCATCTGTTTTCCCTGTCCAAAATGTGGACATTGGCATCCTCAAAAGAGTGCCCTTTTTCCTTCAGATGCAGATGTACTGCTGAATCTTGTCCTGTCGAAGTGGCTCTTCTATGTTGTGCCATTCGTTTGTGAAGAGGCTGTTTGGTTTCACCAATGTAGAGGTCCGAGCACTCTCACTGCACTGAACAGCATACACTACATCGCTGATCTTGTGTTTGGCGGGTTTGTCCTTGGGATGAACCAGTTTTTGTCTTAGGGTGTGACTTGGTTTGAAGTATACTGAGATGTCATGCTTGGAGAAAATTCTTCTGAGTTTCTCTGACAAGCCTGACACATATGGGATGACAATGTTGTTCCTCTTGTCCTTCCCATTCTCTGTAGTTTGTGTTTGGCCTTCATTCCTGTGCATCTTAGCTGATTTGATGAAGGCCCAGTTGGGGTAACCGCATGTTTTGAGGGCTTTCTTAATGTGTGTGTGTTCCTTATGCTTCCCTTCTGCCTTAGAGGGAACACTTTCCGCACGGTGTTGTAGGGTCCTGATCACCCCAAGTTTGTGTTCCAGAGGGTGGTGGGAGTCAAAGAGGAGATACTGGTCTGTGTGTGTGGGCTTCCGGTAAACTTCAATGTTGAGGCTTCCATCTTCCTCGATAAGCACCGCACAGTCCAGGAATGGTAACTTGTTATCTCTGGTGTCCTCCCTGGTAAAACGTATGTATTTATCCACTGAGTTAATGTGACGAGTGAAGGCTTCTACTTCTCGGGTTTTGATTTTGACCCAGGTGTCATCTACATATCTGTACCAGTGGCTAGGTGCCGTCCCTTTGAAAGAACCAAGAGCTTTACTTTCCACTTCCTCCATGTAAAGGTTGGCTACAATGGGAGACACTGGGGAGCCCATGGCACATCCATGCTTCTGTCTGTAGAATCCATCATTGTATTTAAAATATGTTGTGGTAAGGCAGAGATCTAAAAGTGCACAAATCTGATCTGGGGTGAAGCTGGTTCTGTTCAGTAAGGAATCGTCTTCCTGTAGTCGTCTTCTGACGGTCTCCACTGCCTCAGTTGTAGGTATGCAAGTGAAAAGTGAAACCACATCAAAGGACACCATGGTTCATCTGGATCCAGTACAAGATTCTGGACCTTGTTAGTAAAATCTGTAGAGTTTTCAATGTGGTGGGGTGTGATGCCAACAAGCGGTGATAAGATGGTGGCGAGGTGTTTGGAAATGTTGTAGGTGACCGAGTTTATACTGCTGATAATGGGTCGAAGTGGGACTCCTTCTTTGTGGATCTTTGGGAGTCCATAAATGCATGGAGTGGCTTCTCCAGGGTACAGGCGGTAGTAAGTGGGGCGGTCAATGGCTTTTTCCTTTTCAAGTTGTTGCAGGCAGCAAACAACTTTTTTCTTGTAGTTGCTTGTGGGATCACGTCTCAAGACCTCATAAGTATTGTTGTCACTGAGGAGTGTAGTAATTTTGTTGTGGTAATCCGATGAATTCAGCACAACCGTGCACCTCCCCTTGTCGGCTGGCAGTATGGTGATGTTTTGATCCTTGCTTAGGGCTGTGATGGCCTTCTTCTCCTGAATGGTGAGGTTGGATGGAGGAAGTCTTGCACTGGCGAGAGTGGCTGAAACTTTCATCCTGATCTGTTCTGCTACAGGATGAGAAAGTTTGTTATGTCTTATAGCGGTTTCTGTTGCTGTGATGAGGTCTACTATAGGAAGCTGTTGTGGGGCTATGGCAAAGTTGAGTCCTTTGGCTAGCACATTTTCTTCTGGTTTGGTGAGGACCCTGTCTGATAGGTTCTTCACCCACTTTCCTTGGTTTCCATTGCTTATCGTGTCGTCCTGTTTGTTAACAGATGAATGGTATGCCTTGGTTTGCAGAGTTTGAAATTTACGTAGTTGTCTTTCCTTACCTTTGATGTGTTGTGCGAGCTGGGCTTTGTCCACAAATGTAGAAACTTCTTCTGCGATGGTGTGAGGTAAGAGTGATGAGAGTTTCTGCTGAGTCTGGTGGATTTTGTTCTGGAGTGCATCTATGGTGAAATGGACCTGTCTTATCCTTTCACTTAAAAGGTGGTTCTGTGCGCTCCATAGAATTTGGTCAGCTCTATGTCCTTTTACTGTGGACCCAAGGTGCAAACTCTTGGGAACCAGTCTGGACTTCGTTTCAACTTGAGATGCAGACAGTCCAGACTGGTTCCCAAGAGTTTGCACCTTGGGTCCACAGTAAAAGGACATAGAGCTGACCAAATTCTATGGAGAGCACAGAACCACCTTTTAAGTGAAAGGATAAGACAGGTCCATTTCACCATAGATGCACTCCAGAACAAAATCCACCAGACTCAGCAGAAACTCTCATCACTCTTACCTCACACCATCGCAGAAGAAGTTTCTACATTTGTGGACAAAGCCCAGCTCGCACAACACATCAAAGGTAAGGAAAGACAACTACGTAAATTTCAAACTCTGCAAACCAAGGCATACCATTCATCTGTTAACAAACAGGACGACACGATAAGCAATGGAAACCAAGGAAAGTGGGTGAAGAACCTATCAGACAGGGTCCTCACCAAACCAGAAGAAAATGTGCTAGCCAAAGGACTCAACTTTGCCATAGCCCCACAACAGCTTCCTATAGTAGACCTCATCACAGCAACAGAAACCGCTATAAGACATAACAAACTTTCTCATCCTGTAGCAGAACAGATCAGGATGAAAGTTTCAGCCACTCTCGCCAGTGCAAGACTTCCTCCATCCAACCTCACCATTCAGGAGAAGAAGGCCATCACAGCCCTAAGCAAGGATCAAAACATCACCATACTGCCAGCCGACAAGGGGAGGTGCACGGTTGTGCTGAATTCATCGGATTACCACAACAAAATTACTACACTCCTCAGTGACAACAATACTTATGAGGTCTTGAGACGTGATCCCACAAGCAACTACAAGAAAAAAGTTGTTTGCTGCCTGCAACAACTTGAAAAGGAAAAAGCCATTGACCGCCCCACTTACTACCGCCTGTACCCTGGAGAAGCCACTCCATGCATTTATGGACTCCCAAAGATCCACAAAGAAGGAGTCCCACTTCGACCCATTATCAGCAGTATAAACTCGGTCACCTACAACATTTCCAAACACCTCGCCACCATCTTATCACCGCTTGTTGGCATCACACCCCACCACATTGAAACTCTACAGATTTTACTAACAAGGTCCAGAATCTTGTACTGGATCCAGATGAAACCATGGTGTCCTTTGATGTGGTTTCACTTTTCACTTGCATACCTACAACTGAGGCAGTGGAGACCGTCAGAAGACGACTACAGGAAGACGATTCCTTACTGAACAGAACCAGCTTCACCCCAGATCAGATTTGTGCACTTTTAGATCTCTGCCTTACCACAACATATTTTAAATACAATGATGGATTCTACAGACAGAAGCATGGATGTGCCATGGGCTCCCCAGTGTCTCCCATTGTAGCCAACCTTTACATGGAGGAAGTGGAAAGTAAAGCTCTTGGTTCTTTCAAAGGGACGGCACCTAGCCACTGGTACAGATATGTAGATGACACCTGGGTCAAAATCAAAACCCGAGAAGTAGAAGCCTTCACTCGTCACATTAACTCAGTGGATAAATACATACGTTTTACCAGGGAGGACACCAGAGATAACAAGTTACCATTCCTGGACTGTGCGGTGCTTATCGAGGAAGATGGAAGCCTCAACATTGAAGTTTACCGGAAGCCCACACACACAGACCAGTATCTCCTCTTTGACTCCCACCACCCTCTGGAACACAAACTTGGGGTGATCAGGACCCTACAACACCGTGCGGAAAGTGTTCCCTCTAAGGCAGAAGGGAAGCATAAGGAACACACACACATTAAGAAAGCCCTCAAAACATGCGGTTACCCCAACTGGGCCTTCATCAAATCAGCTAAGATGCACAGGAATGAAGGCCAAACACAAACTACAGAGAATGGGAAGGACAAGAGGAACAACATTGTCATCCCATATGTGTCAGGCTTGTCAGAGAAACTCAGAAGAATTTTCTCCAAGCATGACATCTCAGTATACTTCAAACCAAGTCACACCCTAAGACAAAAACTGGTTCATCCCAAGGACAAACCCGCCAAACACAAGATCAGCGATGTAGTGTATGCTGTTCAGTGCAGTGAAGAGTGCTCGGACCTCTACATTGGTGAAACCAAACAGCCTCTTCACAAACGAATGGCACAACATAGAAGAGCCACTTCGACAGGACAAGATTCAGCAGTACATCTGCATCTGAAGGAAAAAGGGCACTCTTTTGAGGATGCCAATGTCCACATTTTGGACAGGGAAAACAGATGGTTTGAAAGAGGAGTGAAAGAAGCCATCTATGTCCACTGTGAACAACCATCATTGAACAGAGGAGGTGGATTACGTCACCAACTTTCCCCCGCTTACAGTGCTGTCCTGAGCTCCCTTCCCAGACGTCTCAACCCCCATTCACACCTTTGTTCCAGTGACCTCAATAGGCCACAGGAAACAATGGAGCGGAGTCCTAAGTTGGTTTCAACTGAAACCACTGATTAAATATGACCCACGCCCCCCTCACACCTGGGCACATGTGTTCAAGCACATGATCAATAGAGGGTCATAACCACCTCCAGGGGACTACGCCCACAGGGGTTTAAATACCTGGGTCTCTCCACCATTTGGTTGAGAACTGAAGAAGCCTTTCGGATGAGAGGTGAAACGTCTTCAAGAAACAAAAAGAAGTCCAGTCGCCTTTTCCAAGCTCCAGAGACTACTATGACCTGGATAACTGAGAATCTACACAGACATATAAATTATTATCATTAAACAGTTAATGTGGGTTCAATATATTTGTAGTCCTGTACAGATAATGTAGTTTCCAGTATTCACGTCTCCACTTTAATGAAACCCAGTTTTGGTCAGACTGATGGTCGTTTGTCTGATGATCACTCAGATCTGACTGAAGCTCTCTCTTCTTCACCTTCCTGTTGTTTTACCTCCACATTCATGTTCTTACCTTCAATGCAGCTCTGTGGACGGCTCATCGTGCTGAGGCTTCAAGATCCTGATTTCAGAGTCGGTCCAACTGTCTCTGAATCACAAAAACACAACAACAACATGTTGTTACATTATTTGTTCTTTTTGTCATTTATTCTAGATTCAGTTCCTTTTGCATTTCATAGAAAATAGATGGAGACAAACACTCACTCTGATGGTTTCCTTATGACTTGCTTTTGCCTCTGAAGAAAGACTAAATGACAAATTTGTGTTTCACAGCCACTAAAAAACTTCCTGTTGAGTAAAGAGGAGGGAGGAGGCTTCATCTACAGTCTGGTTCTGTCATAGTTGTTGTGTGACAGGCAGGATTGGACCCCAGGATGCAGAACCAGACAAAATAGAACTTAAAGGTGGTTTATTAGGAAAACACAAGAAACCATAAACTCAGCTAACCTGGAGCTGGACAGGTGCTAGAACTAAATACTAATCAATGGTGCTGGGACAAACACACAACGAGGGAACACTAATGATGACACAACAAAGAACAGAATCAACAGTTAATCTATCTGCATGCATTTGGACTGGAAATGTAAACTCACCCAGCATTTTGTGTTGTGTTTCTTTAGTTTAGGTTCTGTTTTCATTTGAGATTCCTGTGTTTTAGTGTTCATATGGTTTTGGTTCTTAGTTTATTTTAGGTTATAGGTCTCATTAGTTTCTGGTATTTATATTGAATCCCTGCTCCCTGTGTTGTCCTCTGTTTTCACATGTCTGGTGTCTCTTTGTCTCTTGTGTGTGTTATTCCTCGTGTTCTGTCAAGTCTGCGTGTGCGTCATGGTTGGTCACTTCCTGTTTTATTTTTACCGTCCTGTGTTTGGCTTTGCTTCCTTTGTGTTATTCTTTCATTTGGTTCACCTGTTGTTCCCAGCTGTCACCACTTTCCCTGATTATCTTGTGTGTCTTTAAGCCCTCAGTTTTCCTCTGTTCATTGTTGTGTTATTGTCTGTGGTCCCTGCCTGCTGTGTGGCTTCCCTTTAGTTTCCAAGTGTGTCACATTTTGAATTTATGTATGAGCTTGGATTTTGTCCTTTGTATATTTGGACATTGAAAATAGTTTCAGCATTAAAGCTGTTTAAAGTCATTTCTTTATCATGCGTTCTGCATTTGGGTCCACCCCTGCCAGCCACACAGCCAAACCGTGACACTCCCTCATTTTCACCTTCCTGTTGAAGTAACATCACATTAATGTGCTGACTTTTTATGTGGTTCTGTGGACAGTTTATCATTAAATCAGCTTGACTTTACTTTTAGTTGAAGCCTGTAAGATGCTGCAAAAATTGCAGTTAGTGAAGCTGCACTAATCAGACTCCTAAAACACATGATTCAGTAAACCTTCAGCCTGGATCTGCGGTAACCAAACTATTCCAGGGAAATATTTTATCTTTTTTTAATTTCTAAAAGAAAAAAACAGGACAAATTACAGCTGAAAATGGTCCATTTCACAGAAGTCAGCACTGCACAACAGTATTATTAAAAATGAATCCCAAAAAGATTTAAAAAATGTTATTCAGATTTATTTCACCATGTTTCATTTTTCTATAAACAAATCTGGAAGAGTAGAGTACATACAGTATCTAATTGTTTGAGACATTAGCTTTATAAACATGACATCACTCCACCTTCTGTTTCCTGTACTGAGACTGTTTTATAGGCTGAACTGGATTTCAGACTGCTGGTTTCTCACAAAGATTTTGAGCCTTTTTGCAGGATGGAAGCTTCAGGTCAGGAGCACGACCTTTCCCCCCCACCCTCACACTTTGTCCAGCAGGATTTTCCCTGTTTGTCCCGTTCCTGGTGTCCGGCTGATTTCTGCTCCAAAAAGTCAAACTAAAAGATGAAAGACAGAAAAGGGTTGTCCAGTAAAAAAAAAAGAAAACTCTGATTCTGGAAATTTATATATATATATATATATATATATATATATATATATATATATATATATATATATATATATATATATATATATATATATATATAATTTTTTTTTATCAACAATCAAACCTTTTGTTCAGCGGTGATCCATCCATCCAAAACCATCTGTCTTCATCTGCAGAGCGTTTCAGTCCGATCCAGAACTTCTCCTCAGTTTTGTTCATTTCTCTCAGTCTTTTCTCCAGGAATTTCTGAAGAGGAAAATGTGTTGAAAATTATTCTGAGATGTTTCCGTTATAAGATGGTGAAACATAAAGGAGAGATAAAAATGGGAGAACTTGAGTGTTTCATACCTGCTCCTCCCTGCTGTCTATCTTAACCAGGTCTCCTCCTTTAGCTCTACAGTCAGCTCTGCTCCTGTTCCAGGAGGATTTACTGATGGAGAAATGATAGCACTTTCCTCCATGATGCTCCCAGCCTGCTTCACATCTATCACAGGGTCCATCTTTGAAGAGTTTACAGCAAAGACTTCAGTCAGATGGAAGAAATCACTCTTCATGTTTGTGTGTTCTGCAGGCAGCAGGAGGCTAACTTACATTTTACTGTAGGACATGGAGGACATGTAGGCTGCACCGTGCTGCATGCTTTTGTTCCTGTTTTGAAGATAAAACAACCCGACTGTCATCAGTCTTATTTATTTTCACAGGTTTGTGACCTGCAGGCAGCAGGAGGCTCCTTCTGTCCCGCAGTTACAATCTAACTTCCTGCTTCTGTCACTCCATCAAAGTTTCTTTAATCATCAGAGGATACAAATATGACAAAGACAAAACTGAAAGCTTACTTTCTGCTTCAAGAGATTGTGGACATGTTCACATGTTCATTGTGTTGCATGTCGTCTCTGGTACAAAAAAGGGGAAAAAGAATTTTAATTAAAAAAAAAAAAAAAGTCTTATTGAGTGCCCCCCCCCCCCCCCAAATGCAGAACAGAAATGTAATAGTTAGGATAATTAATAATAACACTAGAGAAAAAAAAAAAGAAAATTGAGCAGCTCACTGGTAACACATAAAGCAATGACCACAGCAGCCAGGAGAGCACTGAGAACCAGCAGGGCGAATCTTTCTGAGGTGACCTTTGACTTTCTGCTCAACGCTGCTTGTTGAGAACCCTCTAAACAGTTAGCAGAGACAGAGATATAAATGTGTGCAGACTGTGGTCACAACAACATGAATACAGATTTTATAGAGTAAATGTTATGTCTTTATTTTGCAATAAAATATTTGTACTAAACACATTCTCCTATTTGAACCATCATGTGAAAATTGTTAACATTTAATCTTTGGTCTGAGCAGGAAAACAACAATTGCTCACCCAAATAACCTCAGTGCACTTCCTGTGGTTTCCAGCATTACAGCCACCCAGTGGGAAGTAGATCAGTTATCAAGAAATGTGAAGAGCGCTCACACAACTTTGGTTAACTTTTGGTTTGTCTTTCTTTTTGAATTCTTGTTATGAACCACATTATGATTTTCATCTTCAAAGGTTTTATATAGATATTTTTTCCTTCTTTGTTTTTTAACTAGACATCCACCCACATACACCCACTCTGTCTCTACCGGGTGGTGCCAGGTGGTTCTGCCCCCCCCCCCGGCCCCAGTTCATGCTGGGGTGGTCAGCCTCTGGTTCTCAGGGGCTCTTGTCCTTTGGCTGTGGGGACACCAGCTGGAGCCTCCCTCTTCCTTTTTCAGGGTTGGGCACATATTCTCATCGGGATGTGTGGTCTCAGGTCTTCAGTGCTCTTGGGGGGGCTGCAGACCACTGGGGTTTCCTGGGTCTTTCTCTGCTCTGGAGATCGTTGTTGCAGCTTCTCACACTCATTATCAAGTACGACGAACACACACAAACGCAACAGAACAAGAGTGTGTTTGGTTTTTGGTTCTTTATTTCAGGTGCTGTTTGTTGGGGGGTTTTTTTTATATGTTTGGTTACAGATGCAGCAGTTGGTGATTCATTACTTGTGCTTGTGGCTTCTCTTCTTTTTTACCATCACCCACTTCTTTCCATTTTGTTTTCTCCCCCCCCCCCCCCCCCCCCCCCCCCCCCCCCCCCCCCCCCCATCTGTTGGTACTGGTGTTGCTGAACCATACTGTTTAAATATGTAAATAAAGAAACCAAAGAAGAACAAAATATAGAGACTAACAAGAAGAGCCTACAACAGAGCTCCTCTTGGCACAGCAGAGCAAGAATTTTGTTTAAGCTCCCGAACAAGACAGGTTTAAAAAATAAAAGCTACTTCCTCATTTTTAATTAACTTTTTAATAGAAAAATTATTTTTTAAGTAAAAGGAACTGCGAGACAACACAAAATAAGGAAACACACAAAGTTACACATATTACATCCATATTCATTTTATTTCACTCATTTTTAAAACTGACAGCATCTGACACTGCTGAAAGTTTGTTATATGCTCACCATTAAATTAAATTTTGTTCATTAAATGGCTCCTTTGCCTAACAAATATAAATTAATTGCCTTTCATTTATAATCCTTTAGAAAAAGAAGGCTTTCTGTTTAAAGTGTAAAGTTTAAAGTGACGCCCATCCGGCCGCGGCAGATGGCTGAGCCTCCCTAAGGCTCGGTCTGATGGAGGTTTCTTCCTGTTAAAAGGGAGCTTTGTTCCCACTGTTGCCAAGTGCTTATTCACAGGCTGTCATCTGATTGTTTTCTGTCTAATGCTGTGGGGTTTTTACCCTACAATATAAAGCATTTTGAGGTGACTGTTGTTGTGAATTGCTGCTATATTAATAAAATTGAATTTCACTATTTGTTGCACACATTAATTTGAAGAATAATTTCATTTTCTTTTATTTACATGCAGTAGCATACAATAACATTTTTTGCAAAGCAGCTGATGGGAAAACTCTTTCTGGAACACAAAACATGAAACCGGATTGTTGCTCTGTGTCATGTGAATTTCTGCTAATGAATGTGTAAGTTTAAAAATTCAACATAATATTAAATTATATGATCATATCAAATATTAAGATGAATTCATAGACTCACCACTGGTCTCCCTTCTTGCTTTTATAAACCTCATGTTAGAGTAAACTACATGTTACTGCCATGTGACCATCAGTGAGACTGAAAGAAGTTTCACAGACATCAAAAACAACTTCCTGTCAAACAGAAGAATGGGCAGGGCTTTAGACCACTGCGCCACAACATCATACTTTTTAAACTCATGGTTACTGAAATAAATGCTCCACTTCTTTTTTTTGTAGATAAAATAAATGATATTTTATTTAAAAAATGCATTTATAAAGGGAAAAAGTTATCCAAACCTATCTGGCCATGTGACAAACAGTAAATGCTCCTAAACTGAATAACTGGTGCGCCCCCTCCTTGGCAGCAAGAACTGCAATCAAGCATTTGTGATAACAGGCAGTGAGTCTTTCACATCGTAGTTTTAATTCAGCCTCATTGGAGGGTTTTCAAGATGAGCAGCTTGTTTTCTCCATTCGTGGATAACGGCTCTCGCCGTGGTTCACTGGAATCCCAGGGAATTGGCTGATGGAGAGCAGGTGAGTAACCCAGCTGGCAGGAACTGGAGTAGGTCCCACCCCTGAAACACAAGGCGTGGTTAACAGGAGCCGT
Organism: Archocentrus centrarchus; assembly: GCF_007364275.1. NCBI lineage: Eukaryota > Metazoa > Chordata > Actinopteri > Cichliformes > Cichlidae > Archocentrus > Archocentrus centrarchus. The sequence goes on from NC_044356.1 coordinate 7,426,629, forward strand.
GACAGATAGACGTCACTGACTTTATTTCTCATCTGTTGTTGAGTTTCTTTAGATCGTGGCATGATGTGTTACTATGATCTCTCAGCCTGCTTCACTTTGTCAGACAGGTACTATTTAAGAGAGCTCTTGCTTGTAGTGATGAGAGTGTGAAACTGAAGCTTCGATACGTGCTTCGAACCCTGGGCTTCCAACTCCAGAGAACCACTGCTTCGAAGCTTGTTTCAGGACAAAAAAAAAAATCACATGACATGACATCCGAAGCAGCAAGTGCATCATTCTCAGAATAAATCACCTGACTGGTTCAGGTGATTCGCTGTTTATGAGTGAGGAGCGAGAGTGAGACAGTCAGCCAGTTTAGTTTATTTGGTTAATCACTGCCAGAGTGCACACACATAAAGCTCAGCATAAGAAACCAGGATTACACAATAAAGTGTTAACACTTATCTCCACTGTGGTCCCAGCCAGGTTCATGTTTGCACAGTTTTAGTGTTTTTATGGCCAACAGTTACTGCTGAGTTATGAATTCAGGACAGCCTTTGCTGCCTCGTCCTTTCAATGTGATGACGGACGCTGTCGTATCAAGATTAACGCTAAAGCGGTAGTTACACAAGCACACCCAGTTAATGCCATGTTTTCCCAGCACTCTGCTCAATAACACAACACACACACATTCATCCATCTTTATTTGCGAATAGAACCTGATATCATGATGTTCGGTCATAACATGTGTGCCTCAAACTTGACATTTCTAAAGCTGGAGAAGTTGTCAGCAAAAAAAGAAATCACCTGAGTCCAAAATCAGTGGAAAAACTCTGATTCCTAAATAAAAACCTCTGAATTCCCATCCCCAAATTTCATGACTGTCTGAGTTATACAAGCACAACCCACCTTCCCTGCACCTACTTTGTTTCCTAAAGCACACCCTCTCTATGCAGTACTGAATCAGGACATATACTATTGACAGTGTTTGTTGTCTACCATTTCACCACTAGATGTCACTGAAATGAATCTTTGACTGAATGAACTCATGTTCAATACAATTGGTAAAGTGGTTCAATACTGCTTTATTGCTTCATTTGAGCATTACTACTTGCTTGTCTGGCATTAATAAGGCCTGTGTGTGGCTAGTGAAACTGCACTCAGCACTAATTGTTTGTTAAACAATAACTAACAGTAAATATGTGATTAAAATGTTCACACAGTGCAGCTGAGAACACATAGAAGAACATTTATTTGTTCGTCAGTTTGTTGTAGTTTCTTCTGTAGTTTTATGTTCGATTCGATGGGATCCAAAATGCTTTGTGATTTTTAAAAAATTGCTTAAAGGTTACAAAAAAAGATGATTCATTATTGAAAATAGTTTAATTGTCATGGTTAGGCTGTGTGGCGGGAAGAGTAGGAGCCAAATGCAGGAGGCGTGACACTGGAGCTAAACTCTAACAGCTTTATTTGCTGGAGGCTCACCTGATACGACAAAATCTCAACCAAGGCTGAAAAACAAGCCTGGGAGAACTCGGGAAAAACTAAAGTGGGAAACACACAGCGGGAAAAGAGAAACGACGATGATGATGCAACAATGAACAGAAGAAAACTGAGGGCTTAAATAAACATCAGGTAATTAGGGCAAGTGGAAACAACAGGGATCAGCATGTGAACCAAATGAAACTAATAACACAAAGGAAGTAAAGCTAAACTCAAAGTACAGGGAACACGAGACCATCAAATTAAAACAGGAAGTGACCAACCAAGACACACATGCAGACTTAACCCACAAAAACCTGACAGAGGGAATGAATAACAGACACACAGGCTGACAACACAGGGAAGACAGACACGAGAGACTCCACAACACAGGAGAGGAACACTGAGGGAAATCACAGGAAGTAACTAAACAAGAAACTAATGAACATAATCAGAGATATAACTTATACAGAACAAAGCAAACACAAAACACTGGGCCACCGGCCCAGGACCATGACACTAATTAATTTCACAGGCGCTCCCACATTTGTTTGACATACTAATCAGATCAATGAGGAAAATATATTGGATACAAAAAAGTTACCATATTTTGCGGACCATAAGGCGCACCGCATTATAAGGAGCATGATAAAACATATGTAGAACGAAACAAAAGCATCAGGTAAGTTGGACTTTATTCATCTCATTCACAATAACTCAGAATATTGTTCAGTTGTAACAAATACAGAAAAATACACTCACATTTTAAATCATTCATCTTCCACAACTCCATCAAATTCCTCATCTTCAGTGTCTGAGTTGAACAGTTGGGCGATTTTGGCATCAAGCATGCCGGGTTCCCTCTGTCATTATCCGAGTCAGTCTCGCTGGTACAGTTATGTTTTGGTTGCGGCACACAGCAACCATTTAATTGTTAATAAAAGAGCAGCTTTTGCTGGCAATCTGTCGCCATCTTCATCATGGTCTTAACAGACGCTACAATATATTCTTTATTAATGACGGTACGAACAAGTCATTTCTTCATTTTATATATAAGCCCTTCATAAATCCTGTGCACCTGTATATTTACCAATACAAGCAAAGAAAAATATTTTTTAAAAAAACAAAAAAAAAAAACTGTCACCGTGTTTTGTGTACATACAGCACTCGTACTGCGTCCCTTCATACGCTGTGGCATTGCCCGGACCTCTCTTTGGCACCGAGGGGGACATCACATACAGCCCTGAACCTCGATTTGTCCTTTAGCAACTTCTAGCGATTTTTGAGACAGCCAACAGCGGGTTTTGTTGCGCAAAAGTTGGCAACAGTGCCGGCCGCCGATCGCCAGATTACGCACAATTATCCGAGCCAGCATAGATGAAAATAGGCCGGAACATGTAGAATAAAATCCATTATAGTTTTCTGCGGTTTACCTCCTACGGTTTCTATTTTTGGAACAATGCTTCCACTTCCTTGTTGAATTTCTCTCCGGCGGCTTTGGCTGGTTTCCACACCTGCTGTGCTGCTTGTTCCTGTCTAATATCGTCAGTAGAGTCATTTTGTGAATTAATGATGGACTATTTTAAGAATTCAATGAGGCCGTTGAACTGATCTGCAAGACCGGAGGAAATATCGCTGCAGACCATGCAGTGGTGCAGTGGTGTGGATTCCTCGGCCATCGGCGGTCAGACGGCAGCGCTCAACTATTTGAGAAGCATATGCTGGGTGTTACCCCCCCCCCCCCCCCCTCCCCCGTTGTACCATTACACTCTGGAAAATGTCGATATTTGTGTAGCATCCCTCATCAACGTCGCACTAAAAAACTGTGAGAGATTTTTGAGCGCAATGTACCACATAAAATTGGTTCAAGGTCAGTAAGCACAACAAGGATTCATACATAAGGCGCACCGGATTATAAGGCGCACCGGATTATAAGGTGCACTGCTGATTTTTGAGGAAATTTAAGGACTTTAAGTGCGCCTTATAGTCCGAAAAATCCGGTACATTTATTTTATTGTTCTTTTTTCTGTTTGTGAGAATACTTTAAAAACTGAAGCTCAGTGTTCAACAGGCTCAACTGAATTAAAGAAATATTTAAGGTGTACACGTACTTCTGCTTTCTCACAGATACTTCTGTGAGCCTTTGAGCAGACTGCATCAAACCAGCACTTAATTTCTTCAGCTCCACCTCTTTCTCCCATCCTCGCACAGTCCTCTCCATCAGCATGTTCCCCTCTTTTCCCTCTCCAGTTATTTGGCTCTTTGCCGCTCCAAAACTTCAAACTAAGAGATGAAGCACAGAAAGAACTGGCTCAGTAAAAACTGGAAACTTTGTTGTAAAATATATTTTTTAATTTCCAGACTCAATCAAACCTTTCAGTCAGTGGTGTGTTGTCCACCCACATCCATCTGCCCTCTGCTGCTGAGTCTGTCAGTCCGATCCAGAACTTGTCCTCATCTTCATTCATTAAGTCTCTGACTCTTCCATCCAGGAACCTCTGAACAGAAACAGATGATGAAAATGACCTTGTTAGACTTTTCTGTGCTGAGATGATGAAACATAAAGATGTGATCAAACATGTGAGAACATGAAGCTGCAGCAGTGTTTCATACCTGCTCCCACCTGCTGTCTATCTTAACCAGGTCTCCTCCTTCAGCTCTACATTCAGCTCTGCTCTGGTTCCAGGAGGATTTACTGATGGAGAAATGATAGCACTTTCCTCCATGATGCTCCCAGCCTGCTTCACATCTATCACAGGGTTCATCTTTGAAGAGATTACAGCAAAGACTTCAGTCAGATGGAAGAAATCACTCTTCACGTTTGTGTGAACTCAGTTTTTCTGTCAGTCCATCAATGTTTCTTTAATCAGAGGATACAGATGTGTCAAACACTAAATCCATAACTTACGTTTCTGAAAGGTGGACAGCAAAGTGCTGCATGCTTTTACTTTAGAGAGCGTCTCTGTTAGAATAAAGGATAAAAACAACTTTAATCAGTCATTGATCAGGACTGTGGTTTATTTTCTTTGGTCCTTTAGTTTCTAAAGCTTGAATTAAAAATGCTTCACTTTGGATCAAAATGTTCTAAATGAAGAAGCAGGACTGGATCATACTCAGCTGTGTCAGCAGTTTGAGTCAGACTGAAGGTTTGGAACAAGTGTGACCAAATATCACAGTATTTGTTTACCTGTCAGATTATTTTCACACTTCATTCTGTGATCTTCCAGGTTTTTGAGGTTCTCCTTTGTTCTCACGATTTCAAACACTGATTCAAAAATAAGAGAAACAAAGATCATCTTTAATTTGCTGCAGACCATTAAAACACTGAAGTCATCTGATGGCTGAGCCAATCTGCACATTCTGCAGGATTTGACACTTTGACTCTAAATGTTTTTATCCTCATTTGATTTACAGGAAATCACATCATTGATTTTGTTAAGTTCAAAAATGAAGGCAAACACAAACTCACAGAGACGGTAAATAACAATGAGAGCAGCAGCCAGGAGAACACCAGAAACCAGCAGTGCCGCTCTCTCTTTAGTCACCTTTGACCCTCTGTTTGATTTTGCATGCTGAGAGTCAGGAGCTTCACCTGATCAACATTTAGAGGAGACAGATGCTGGAGGTCAGAGGGCTGACACACAAGTACACAGGCATGTTATAAATATTATGAAGTAGTATTATAGAACACTCTGTTGGAGTTGAGCACCGATGAAGGAACATGTTCATTAAGATGCTGCAAACAACAGGAAACATCACACACTGAGTATCAGCCTTCTTAAAACATGTTAACATGTGACACGTCCTCACGCTCAGTTTTTTTTTTTTTTTAACTTGATGTCTTCATTTGCATCAATTTAAAACATTAAAAAGTGATTTATTTTTTTTAAATAAATTGATATTATTTAACAATGAATATTTTTAAGTCCTGTGTAGATAATGTTTCCAGTAGTGGTGGGCAGATCAACCGAAACTATTGATAGTATTGATACATCGCTGTTATTGGTATCCGAACGATACTAGTGTGATAGGATCGATACAGGAGACAAAAGAACTAAAGTAAGTTCAGTGCGTTGCTGCTGTTCATCAGAAAGCAGACATGTGTGCAAACACCTCTGCTCTCATGCAGGCACTCTTTGCTCCGCCCCCTCCTCTCTGCACTGCTGTGATTAGTTGCGATTGAGCAGAGTCATGTCGGCTGTGAGTGAGAAAGCAGATCGCCGTGCAGATGTACTTTACAGCTGGAAATGAAAACACTGTAAAAAGTGATGTGTGTTGGGAGGAAGTTCTCTAATGTGGGAACTCATTTAAAGACATCAAGGAGCACGAAAAAGAAAACGCTTTGTTCCCTCGGAGCAGGAGGAAGGAAATCCCTCAGGCAGACCCAGACCCCGACATGGAGACAGAGCCTGCTGTCACAGTCCTTTCAGGGAGGCGAAGAATAACCGGTTAGCGCATATACAGGTGCTGATCATTAAATTATAATATCATGAAATGGTTTATTTATTTCAGTAATTCCATTCAAAAAGTGAAACTTGTATATTATATTCATTCATTACACACAGACTGATATATTTCAAATGTTTATTTCTTTTAATTTTGATGATTATAACTGACAACTAATGAAAACCCCAAATTCAGTATCTCAAGTCTAGTTCTGTAGGCTGCACAATCATGGGGAAGACTGCTGACTTGACAGTTGTCCAAAAGATGACCTTTGATACCTCACACAAGGAGGTCGAGACACCAAAGGTCATTGCTAAAGAGGCTGGCTGTTCACAGAGCTCTGTGTCCAAGCACATTAATAGAGAGGCGAAGGGAAGGAAAAGATATGGTAGAAAAAAGTGTCCAACAATAGGGATAACTGCACCCTGGAGAGGATTGTGGAACAAAGTGGACTGCAGCTGGAGTCAGTGCTTCAAGAACCACCACGCACAGACGTATGCAGACATGGTTTCAGCTGTCGCAGTCCTCGTGTCGAGCCGCTCTTGAACAGAGACGGCATCAGAAGCGTCTCGCCTGGACTAAAGACAAAAAGGACTGGACTGCTGCTGAGTGCTCCAAAGTTATGATCTCTGATCAAAGTCAATGTTGCATTTCCTTTAGAAATCAAGGTCCCAGAGTCTGGAGGAAGAGAGGAGAGGCACAGAATCCACGCTGGCTGAGGTCCAGTGTAAAGTTTCCACAGTCAGTGATGGTTTGGGGTGCCATGTCATCTACTGCTGTTGGTCCACTGTGTTTTCTGAGGTCCAAGGTCAACGCGGCCGTCTACCAGGAAGTTTTAGAGCACTTCGTGCTTCCTGCTGCTGACCAACTTTATGGAGATGCAGATTTCATTTTCCAACAGGACTTGGCACCTGCACACAGTGCCAAAGCTACCAGTACCTGCTTTAAGGACCATGGTATCCCTGTTCTTAATTGGCCAGCAAGCTCGCCTGACCTTTAACCCCATAGAAAATCTATGGACTATTGTGAAGAGGAAGATGAGATACGCCAGACCCAACAACTCAGAAGAGCTGAAGGTCACTATCAGAGCAACCTGGGCTCTCATAACACCTGAGCAGTGCTACAGACTGATGGACTCCATGCCACGCCGCACTGCTGCAGTAATCCAGGCAAAAGGATCCCCAACTAAGTACTGAGTGCTGTACATGCTCATACTTTTCATGCTCATACTTTTCATGCTCATACTTTTCATGCTCATACTTTTCATGTTCATACTTTTCATGCTCATACTTTTCATGCTCATACTTTTCATGTTCATACTTTTCAGTTGGCCAACATTTCTGAAAATCCTTTTTTTGTATTGGTCTTAAGTAATATTCTAATTTTCTGAGATACTGAATTTGGGGTTTTCATTAGTTGTCAGTTATAATCATCAAAATTAAAAGAAACAAACATTTGAAAGATATCAGTCTGTGTGTAATGAATGAATATAATATACAAGTTTCACTTTTTGAAAGGAATTACTGAAATAAATCAGCTTTTTCATCATATTCTAATTTTATGATCAGCACCTGTAGCGGTGAAAGTGATGTTTCAGTCATCACTCATGTCAGTTCATCAGGTTAGTTCATGTTAAAGTGTAACTGGTCATCTTAGCTGTTACTTAAGCAGAATGATTTTCTATAGACAATATTCAGGCAGTCAAATATATATTATAATATATTCAGCCCATTAAACTGTGTTAAATTATTATATTTTAACTAACCCTTTGTGTGGACTCATCAAATCTGTAGAAGACTAAGTCTATGATTTAATTGTTTTTATTTTTAATCTTTACTCTCGATCGAGTCTGCAGTGAGAGAATAAAATCTCAAACTGTCAGGAGCAGGTTATGTTCAGAGTTTCACTTTCTGATCGGCTGGAAGCTCCATGATTTCAGTTCTTTGAATGTATTTTTTTAAAGCATGTCTAAAGCGCAGCATAGATTCTCTGCTGTTGAACACGTTTATATGTGCAGCTTGTTAATGTGTACCTACTAAAACCCTGAATGAAGCACAAACTGTGTGTTGCCTTGTGTGTATTAATTTAGTGATCCTCGATTCTGATCTGCTGCTGAGCCTGTTTGACACTGATGGAAACACAAACACACACCAAGAACAGCTGTTAATCACATTAATGTCACTTTGATGTCCCAAGAAACTGAACTGATTACTGTGTCTCCTTTATCAGGCTGTGGGACAGTAACCTTAAATGTTTAACTGGATGCAGTTTAAAGTTTCAGAGCTCTAATATTTGGCAGCACTGAGAGTGCACTGAGCAATAAATTTATTTAGTGGAATAAAAATGTTTATTTTACTGCTCTGTGCACTAAATCACCAGATTAGCGATTTGCTCTGGCATTAATCATGTGCCCCTTTTTACAGCAGTGTTACCTTTTACTGGTAAATTGTTTTAAATGTTTTTTATGTGATAATGTATCAGGAGTAGATGGCACCTATAGGGATCATTTTCTGTGGAAGAGTCACATGACCCATGAAATGTCCCTATTGGATTGGTTAGATGCTGCCAACACCATCCTTTCAAGTTAAACTACAGGACAAAGCCACAATTAACCAACTTAACTTAACCGGTTAACTTAAGTTGATAACCATTGTTTATCCTGATCACCAGTGTTAGGGTAAGTGAATCCAGATAACCAAAAGATACCCTGGGTTTGCTGAACTTGCTTCATAGTGCAGGTCCCTGGTTTCCAAAGAAAATCTAGTTTCAAAATACATGAAAAGCTGAAAGGTGTGTTTTATTATGTTAACTAATTATTGTGGAAAGTAAAAATCAGAGTGATTTAGTAGTCATTAAAATGTGTTGAGATTTGACAAAGTGATGATTCATCTCATAAATCATGACAGACAGCACTTCCCTACATAAGCAGCCTTTGTAAGTTAAAAGTATCGGTATTTGTGTTGGTATTGGCAATATTGGCCCTGTATTTATTTGGTATCAGATCAATACCAAAGTTTCCAGTATTCATGTCTCCACTTTAATGAAACCCAGTTTTGGTCAGACTGATGGTCGTTTGTCTGATGATCACTCAGATCTGACTGAAGCTCTCTCTTCTTCACCTTCCTGTTGTTTTACCTCCACATTCATGTTCTTACCTTCGATGCAGCTCTGTGGACGGCTCATCGTGCTGAGGCTTCAAGATCCTGATTTCAGAGTCGGTCCAACTGTCTCTGAATCACAAAAACACAACAACATGTTACATTATTTGTTCTTTTTGTCATTTTTTCTAGATTCAGTTCCTTTTGCATTTCATAGAAAATAGATGGAGACAAACACTCACTCTGATGGTTTCCTTACGACTTGCTTTCACCTCTGAAGGAAGACTAAATGACAAATTTGTGTTTCACAGCCACTAAAAAACTTCCTGTTGAGTAAAGAGGAGGGAGGAGGCTTCATCTACAGTCTGGTTCCTCCAGAACTGAACCAGAGTTCAGACACATGCAGATGCAGCAACACGTTTTCAATTCCATCAGATCGTTAGCAAGAAAGAAAGAAAGAAAGAAAGAAGACAGCTGGAGGCCACGTTCAGTGTTTCAACATGAGAAGATTTAACAAGAAAGAGATGCAGGAAAGAAAGAATTGTTTCAAATGAGAAGAAAACGTGTGAAGGCAGAACAAAATGAGGAACTGCTGAGATGATTGACAAAATGCAAAAATAAACATCAGTCTTTCCTGTTTGGTTTAAACGTGAGAAAAATATAACCTCAGCTGTGAGAACATGTTTCACAAAGAGGATCCTGTGGTGGCAGAATAGCAGTCACACACTGAAAAATGTGTGTGTGAGTGAGTGAGTGAGTGTGTACAGTAAAAGTTTTATTGTTCTGATGTCCATGTAAGGTAGAGCATGATGATAGAAACTGTAGATGGAACAATTTACTGATTTTCTAAATGCCTCACAGGAAATACACACTACACTTCCTTGTTACGGCCCTAGCCGGGCCTGCTGTGGCTTCCTGGCCCACTGGATGTGGCTTGTGCTCTCCAGCTTTGGGGGCCACCCCTTTTGGAACAGCTGACCCAACTCAGCAATCAAGCTGGGGTACTTAAAGCTAGAGAGAGGAGAGATCCAGGCCAGTGATTGCCAGAGACTGCCTTTGTGTCACAAGTTGTGAACTGTGTGTTACTGCAGCTGCTTCCTCCTGCTCAGTGGAGAGGAGGGTGGTGTTTTGTTTTTGTACGTGAGGCCTCTTACCCTCAGTTGTTGTTTACGTTTGTTGAATAACTCCTGTGTTTTGTTTTTCTTTATTTGAAGATGATAGCGGCGTGTCCGTCTCTTTATGTTATAATCTTAATAAAAATCTTTTATTTTTACTAATTTTGCTCATTTCTCCTTTTGTCAACCCGGTCACTTTTTGTTACTTCCCCCGAACCCCCTAGACTTTTTAGAGGGAACGTAACAGTCCTCCTCAGCAATAAACCGGCCACATGTGTGAGGTAGAGTTCAGAGCGCTACTGAGCTGTTGTAACCACAGAATTGTGGTTATAAGCAGTATTTTGCAAACTGTTTACTTCATACATGTTTTCTTCTGTAAATTTTGTTTGAATTAATAACAAGTAAAAGATCAACAGTTTTTGTGTTGTTTTCAGTTTTTGTTTCATGTGTTGATTCAGATGTCAGATAAAACACAATTTTCCAAAGCAACAAATAAAACAACAATAAATTAATAAAATAATAGTAAACATGATGGCAGAATTTTAGACCTTCACAGTAAATGTTCTGCTCCTCTTTGAGTTTAAATCAGACACAGATTTGTAGAAAAGCACAAACTCACAGCTGCAGTCAGTGACACATGAGAGCAGCCGACAGGAGAACACACAGACCCAGCAGAGTCGTTCTGTCTGAGCTGACCTTTGACCCTCTGTTTGATTTTACATGCTGAGAGTCAGAAGCTGTTAAAAGTACACACGTCAGAACATGTTGTTATGTACCAGTCCAGTACAACTGAGCACTGAACAAGATAGTTTATGTGATTATTCATGTTTATTTATGAGTTATAACAGTTCTGCCAACCATCAGGCCAATCAGATGAATCCAGTTATCAAATACTGTAATGGTCACTTCCTCTTTTTATTCACACTGACATCTGTCACTGAACTTTTCTCCCTTCCAAAGGAAAAAAAAATGTCTTTAACACATGAAAGTGCCTATAAAACTACACTTGTCCTCTGGTGCATCGTCAAGTTATGTTTATTTCTAAAGCACATTTAAAAACAACAGCAGCTGACCAAAGTGCTGTACATTTAAAATAAATAAAATAACTTAAACACGAGATACAGGAGACCGTTAAAACAGGAAACATAAAATAATAAAACATAAGTAAAAGAAAACAACATCACTAATGTATCCAGGACTCATTTTGATTTAAAAGCCAAAGAATAAATGTGGGTTTTCAAACGGGTTTTAAAGATGTGAACTGTAGGAGAGGTCCTGATATGAAGGGGCAGCTTGTTCCACAATTTCGGAGCAACGACTGCAAAGGCCCGATCACCTCCATGTTGTAATCTTGACCTCGGTGCAGTTAAGAGCATTTGCTCAGCAGACCTCAGTGATCTAGCGAGAGTATGCAGGGTTATAAGATCAGAGAGGTAGAAAGGTGCTAACCCATGCAACGCCTTAAAAACAAATAGTAAAACCTTAAAATCAATTCTAAAACTGACTGGCAACCAGTGTAGGGATGCTAGTATGGGGGATATATGGTCTCGTTTACGAGTGCCGGTCAGTAACCGTGCTGCTGCGTTTTGGATCAGTTGTAGTCGATGAAGTAGCATCAGACTGACACCTGAATAGAGAGCATTACAGTAGTCAAGTCGGGATGAAATAAAAGCATGGATAGCTCTCTCAAAGTCTGTGAAACAGAGAAATGGCTTCACCTTTGCAAGTAGACGAAGGTGAAAGAAGCTAGATTTGATGACAGTATTAATGTGTTTGTCAAAACTAAGACTTGTGTCAAGGATCACCCCCAAGTTCCTTGCAAAGGGTTTATTATATATCTTTAAGGGGCCAAGGTCATAGAGGTCAGGGGTACCAAACACAATGACCTCAGTAAGCTCAATAAGTCTGGTAACAGGTTTTAGCATCCTCCCTGCTCTAGATCTGGTCTGATTCCCGACCTCCTTACTTACTCCTCAATCCCAGCAGCCGTACCAATGCTGCGCTGAACAGGTTCTCGCAGTTCTTGACTTCCTGCACCAGAAGTAGGGCTGGGAGACAGCCAAACTGCTGGTAGAATCAACACAAATGTTTTCTCTCATTAACTGGTCTTCCATGAAAGAATCAGGGTGTGATGAACTGGGAGACGACCAACCAGCAAATGTCTCAGGCAGCACAATACCCACGAGTGGAACAGCAGCGGCGTCAGTGTCCCCTGACTGTCCAGCACTGTCCACATCCACCTGGCTGGAAATTGTGGATGGCAGAGCTGACACCCGCACTCTGGTCCGATTCTCCACAGAGCCATCAGGAACATCAGAAACAACGAGGATGTACTGACCTCCTCTTGGGAGGAAGTATCAAGCAAGGGGAGAAAGTTCACTGGCATGATCAGATTTCGATGCACCACTTTCTCCTGACCAGTAGAGAAATGTTGGATTTTGAAGGTGTGTGTCAGGGTCCTGGGCCGGTGGCCCAGTGTTTTTTGTTTCTTTTGTTTAGCTCTGTTTTGTTTAGTGTTTCTTTTAGATAGTTTCAGTTTGTTTGAGTGTTCTGTTTAGATTCCCTTGTCAAGTTTCCTGTGTTAGGTCTGTGTGCGTTTTGCTCATTTCCTGTTCTTATTTTGGTAGTCTTGTGCTCCTTCTGTTTTGTGTTGTGTTTTACTTCCTGTTATTAGTCTCATTCATTTCACCTGTTCCCAGTTGTTTCCCCTCACCCCTCGTTTCCTCTGTGTATTTAAGTCTCAGTGTTGTCTAGTTCTGTGTTCAAGTCCTCGTCATTTTTATGTCTATGTTGACATTCCTGCTGTGTCCTTAGTGTTTTCGGGTTTTCTAGTTCTCTAGTTTTGGATTTCAAGTTTCTGGTTTTTTTCATTGTGTAGCTGCCTTCTGTTCAACCTATTTCAGTTAAAACGTTGTTAATAAAATCTCCAGTATCTATCCTGCTCTCGCCTGTGTCCTGCTCTAAGGTCCTCCCAGCCTAGTTAGCCGCAGCAGCCGTGACAGTGTGGCTCTCTTTGTTGTCAAAGTTGATGACGTTTTGGTCGTCTATTCAATTCATATATAGCCCCAAATCATAACAAACAGTCACCTCAAGGTGCTTTGTCTTGTGGGTAAAGACCCTACAATAATACAGAGAAAACCCAACAGTCAAAATGACCCCCTATGAGCAGCACTTGGTGACAGTGGGAAAGAAAAACTCCCTTTTAACAGGAAGAAACCTCCAGCAGAACCAGGCTCAGGGAGGGGGGGGTCATCTGCTGTGAGGGGAGAGAAAGCCACACTGTGGAAGAGAGCCAGAGATTTATAATAACTAATGATTAAATGCAGAGTGGAGTATAAACAAAGTAAATAAGGTGAATGAAAAGAAACAGTGCATTATGGGAACCCCCCAGCAGCCTAGGCCTATAGCAGCATAACTAAGGGAGGGTTCAGGGTCACCTGATCCAGCCCTAACTATAAGCTTTATCATAAAGGAAAGTTTTAAGCCTAATCTTAAAAATAGAGAGGGTGTCTGTCTCCTGAATCCAAGCTGGGAGCTGGTTCCACAGAAGAGGGGCCTGAAAGCTGAAGGCTCTGCCTCCCATTCTACTCTTAAGTATCCTAGGAACCACAAGTAAGCCAGCAGTCTGAGAGCGAAGTGCTCTGTTGGGGTGATATGGTACTATGAGGTCTTTGAGATAAGATGGGGCCTGATTATTCAAGACCTTGTAGGTGAGGAGAAGAATTTTAAATTCTATTCTAGATTTAACAGGGAGCCAATGAAGAGAAGCCAATATGGGAGAAATCTGCTCTCTCTTTCTAGTCCCTGTCAGCACTCTAGCTGCAGCATTTTGGATCAGCTGAAGGCTTTTCAGGGAGCTTTTAGGACAGCCTGATAATAATGAATTACAATAATCCAGCCTAGAAGTAATAAATGCATCAATTAGCTTTTCAACATCACTCTGAGAAAGGATGTTTTTAATTTTAGAAATATTGCACAAATGCAAAAAAGCAGTCCTACATACTTGTTTAATATGTGCATTGAAGGACATATCCTGGTCAAAAATGACTCCAAGATTTCTCACAGTGTTACTGGAGGCCAAAGTAATGCCATCCAGAGTAAGTATCTGGTTAGACACCATGTTTCTAAGATTTGTGGGGCCGAGTACAAGAATTTCAGTTTGATATGAATTTAGAAGCAGGAAATTAGAGGTCATCCAGGCCTTAATATCTTTAAGACATTCCTGCGCGTCATCTGGCTTCATTGATAGGTAAAGCTGAGTATCACCTGCATAACAATGAAAATTGATGCAATGCTTTCTAATAATACTGCCTAAGGGAAGCATGTATAATGTAAATAGAATTGGTCCTAGCACAGAACCCTGTGGAACTCCATAATTGACCTTAGTGTGTGAAGAAGACTCCCCATTTACATGAACAAATTGGAGTCTATTAGATAAATATGATTCAAACCACCGCAGTGCAGTACCTTTAATACCTATAGCAAGCTCTAATCTCTGTAATAAAATGTTATGGTCAACAGGATCAAAAGCTGCACTGAGGTCCAACAGGACAAGCACAGATGTAGTGGAGGATGTCACTTGAGTACAAGCCGATTTGACCTCTGTGACAATGAACAGTGAGAATAACGGGCTGACTCGTCTGTCTACAATCTCAACAGGCTGGTCCGGTCAGAACCGATGGCTCTGTCTTAAATGAATCTGCTGTCCACTCCGTAGTTGTCATCCACTTGTTTATTTTACAGCAGTCTTAATCCACGAGTATACATCCATATAATGATTGTGGAGAGTGAGGAATAAGATGGAGTGAGATAAGTGAGATGCCATTAGATGGTGTGCTTTAGTCTCATGGACGCACACCACTAAGCCAGCATGAAAAGGGAAGAAAGAAAATCCACCCAGGGAATAAACGTCTGCTGATCATCCCTGCGAACAGCTCCAACTGACTTCCACTCCTCGCACATCCGCCTGATGAGGAAGCGGATTCGGAGTCTTCTGATTGGTGCAGGGGCATAGGCCGATTTGATGCTGCTTGGGGGTAGTACCGACGCTCTCTAGTCCGGAACGTGAGGTAATGGCTGACTGGATGGCCTTTTGTACAACAGAGATGAGTCCACTGTCAGAGGCTGTAAGAATACCTGACTGAAACTCTTCAAATAAACCGTTCCTCTGCAGATGATCAGTTAGCTGTTTTACAACTACTCTTTCAAGAATCTTTGAGAGAAAAGGAAGGTTGGAGATTGGCCTATAATTAGCTAAGACAGCTGGGTCAGTGATGGCTTTTTAAGTAGAGGTTTAATTACAGCCACCTTGAAGGTCTGTGGTACATAGCCAACTAATAAAGTCAGATTGATCATTTTTAAGATTGAAGCATCAATAATTGGAAAGACTTCTTTGAACAGTCTAGTAGGAATGGGATCTAATAAACATGTTGCTGGTTTGGAGGAAGCAACTATTGAAGTTAACGCTGAAAGATCAACTGGAGCAAAAGAGTCTAAACAAATACCAGCAGTGCTGAAAGCAGCCGAACATGAAGAATAATCTTTGAGATAGTTACCAATAATTTTTTCTCTAATGTCTAAAATTTTATTTATAAAGAAATCCATGAAGTCACTACTAGTTAAAGTTTCAGGAATACTCGGCTCTACAGAGCTCTGACTCTTTGTCAGCCTGGCTACAGTGCTGAAAACAAACCTGGGGTTGTTCTTATTTTCTTCAATTAATGATGAATAGTAAGATGTCCTAGCTTTACGGTAGACTTTTTTATAGAGCAACAAACTCTTTTTCCAGGCTAAATGAGCATCTTCTAATAGTAAGACGCCATTCCCTCTACAGCTTACGGGTTATCTGCTTTAAGCTGTGCGTTTGTGAATTATACCACGGAGTCAGGCACTTCTGATTTGAAGCTTTCCTTTTCAGAGGAGCCACAGTATCCAAAGTCGCACACAGTGAGGATGTAAAACTATTGATGAGATAATCGACCTCACTGGGAGCAGAGTTTAGGTAGCTGCTCTGTACTGTGTTGGCACTGTATGTATGTATATATATATATATATACACACATCTATCCATCCCTCCCTCCCTTCGCTTCCGCTTATCCTCTTAAGGGTCGCAGGGGGGCTGGAGCCTATCCCAGCTGTCATAGGGTGAGAGGCAGGGTACACCCTGAACAGGTCGCCAGCCTGTCACAGGGCTAACACAGTGAGACAAACAACCTTTCACACTCACATTCACGCTCTCATTCACACCTATGGGCAATTCAGAGTAGCCAATTAACCTAACCCCAGTAAGTGCATGCCTTTGGAATGTGGGAGGAAACCAGAGTACCCAGAGAAAACCCACGCAAGCACGGGGAGAACATGCAGACTCCACACAGAGAGAGGGAGAGGCCTGGGTCAAGGTGGAATGTTGTTGAAAATAAATAAGTATATATATATTTTATCAAACCTTTTGTTCAGCAGTGATCCATCCATCTAAATCCATCTGTCTTCTTCTGCAGAGTATTTCAGTCCAATCCAGAACTTCTCCTCAGTTTTGTTCATTTCTCTCATTCTTTTCTCAGCAGGGGAAAATGTGTTGAAAATTATTCTGAGATGTTTCCGTTATAAGATGGTGAAACATAAAGGAGAGATAAAATTGGGAGAACATGACTATTTCGTACCTGCTCCTCCCTGCTGTCTATCTTAACCAGGTCTCCTCCTTCAGCTCCACATTCAGCTCTGCTCTTGTTCCAGGTGTTTTTACTGATGGAGAAATGATAGCACTTTCCCCCATGATGCTCCTAGCCTGCTTCACATCTATCACAGGGTCCATCTTCCTGCATTTAATCATTAATTGATATTAATCTCTGGCTCTCTTCCACAGCATGTCTTTTCTCTCCCCTCAGCCCAACCGGTCGCGGCAGATGACTGCCCCTCCCTGAGCCTGGTTCTGCTGGAGGTTTCTTCCTGTTAAAAGGGAGTTTTTCCTTTCCACTGTCGCCAAGTGCTTGCTCATAGGGGGTCGTTTTGACTGTTGGGTTTTCTCTGTATTATTGTAGGGTCTTTACCCACAATACAAAGCGCCTTGAGGCGACAGTTTGTTGTGATTTGGCGCTATATAAATAAAATTGAATTGAATTGAATTGAATTGAATTGAATCTTTGAAGAGATTACAGCAAAGACTTCAGTCAGATGGAAGAAATCAGTGTTCATGTTTGTGTGAAAATGAAAATTGCGCAGCTTACTGGTAACACATAGAGCAATGACAGCAGCAGCCAGAGCACTGAGAACCAGCAGGGCGAATCTCTCCGAGGTGACCTTTGACCTTCTGCTCGACGCTGCTTGTTGAGAACCCTCTAAACAGTTAGCAGAGACAGAGATATAAATGTGTGCAGACTGTGGTCACAGATTTTGGTTTAGTTTGATTACACACACACATTAACATTATTTATTTTATGGAGTAAGAACAGGATGTCCCAAAATAATTGACATAATTTGAGGCGTGACTGTCTGATTAGCCACATGTCCTTGGCTAACAAAATAAAACAAGCTTCATGTTGAACAATACAAGATTTATTTATCAAAATCTGAACAAATAATTCAGAGCGATGTAGATATTATGACTGATTTCACAAAGCTTCACAAATGTGATGCACACTGTCTGTGACACAAACACACTGTAACATGTAACAGTTTGTTTTGTGTCATGTCCAAATCTGCTTTCCAGTTGGTGCATTTTTATTGAATCTTCTCTAAAATGATTGCTGCACACGCTGTTTCAGCACATTCGAAATAAATATTTGGACTCATTCAATCACATGAACATTGTTCAATCAGGACAATTAACCAGGAAATTAACTACTGAGATTAACCATTGAGACTAAGAATGTAAATTCCGGTAACTCCAAACACAGTAACATAAAAACCTCCTTCCTCTCACACACTCACACATGTGATCAAAAAGTTCTGGACACTGGATTTTTAGTTTTTGTGTTTATTTTGTGATTCTTGTGTTTATGGTGTTGTGAGTTTTGTATCACAGCAGTCATTTCCTGGTTGGTTTCTTTATGGTTGTTCTCAGTTTTGTCTTTAAGTGTTTTTAGGTTTTTTGCAGTCTAGTTTTTGTTCATATTCATATTCAGTTTCCTGAGTGTTACTCAGACCTCACCTGTTTCCCCGTGTGTTGTGTTTAGTTTTGCTTCCCTTGTCTCATTAACCTGATTTAGTTTAGGTGTGTTTACTTCCCAGCTGTGTCTCATTCCCCATCAGTCCTCTCTGTGCGTGTGTGTTCAGGTGCTGGTCATGAAATTATATCATGAAAAAGTTGATTTATTTCAGTAATTCCATTCAAAAAGTGAAACTTGTATAGTATATTCATTCATTACACACAGACTGATATATTTCAAATGTTTATTTCTTTTAATTTTGATGATTATAACTGACAACTAATGAAAACCCCAAATTCAGTATCTCAGAAAATTAGAATATTACTATTAGAGCCATACAGAATTTGGGCCAGTATTTTTGCTTGTGTTTACATACATATATATATATGTATCAATCTGCATTTAAGTATTTTGTTATAATATTTTAATTCGTAGCACTTTGTGTTTGATTTTGATTGTCTATTTTGTAATTTGGGATGTTGTGCTCCATTGGTTGGTCCTGCTGCTATGAATCTGTTGTCGTAAAATGTGGGTTTTGTCGTGAAGGGGAGGGTGTAGTGAAGCCACCCAGGCAGAACGGGGAGCTTAGCTAGTAAGCAGGAGGTGGAGCAACAGTTTTCTGACCGTCGCCGGCAGTTTAGTTTGGAATAGTAAGCTGCCTCCTAAGAGCACGAGTCGGAAACTACATCCTGCAAAAGCGGCAATAGACGTTTGAAGATTGCCGCTACATTAGTCAGAAAACTGCTCCGAAAGTGAAAGGATTATCAACGCCTACGGCGCACGGAGTTAATTGGTGTCCGTCGGCAAGGAAAGGAGAAAAAAAAGGCGTTCGCGCATTACCGGCGGATGTCTTGATATAGGATCGCTCCAGGACTTTTGGCTGAAGAAGACTCCACATGTGTAAAGTAAGATGATTTTCACACTTTAAGTGTCAAGTGAATCTGTTCCGATGAAGAAGCAACTGCATTAAAGTTCCAGTTAAGCAAGAGCTTGTGGTGTACCTATTAATATGGAACAACTAGAAAAAAGAATTTCAAAGCCAACCTTTAAAGCACAAGATGAGAAGGTTCGGGAACTTAAAGTGGCAAGAAAAGCCAAGCTAAATTACCTTACCAGGAAGATAAAGGAAATTGAAGCTCTTATGGAGGATGATAATAAAGCTGGAGAAGTTTCAGTTACATTAGCTGCTGAATTCACAAGCGTTTACATGGAGTTCTGTGCAGCCAATGATGCAGTTAAAGATCACATGAATGAACCAGAGCTACTTCATGATCAGACACAATGGTATGAGCCAAAAGCTAGATATCTGAGGAGCTTTGTGGAGAAGGTTGAGAGCTGGCTGAACAGAGTGGAAAGGCAAGCAGAAGAGGCCAGGTTAATTGATTCTGAGGTTGAGCCAGCAGACAGTGCCTCAATGATATCATCCAAGTACAGTAAGGCACGGCGGAGCAGCCAGTCATCTTCTGTTGTGTCTTCAACTACGTCGTCCGCTAGGCTAAAGGTGGAGGCGGAGAGGGCTGCGCTGGTAGCACGCGCAGAGGCTTTAAAACAGAAATTGGAAATTGATAGACAAGAGGCTCTGCTTAAAGCAAAGAAAGAGGAATGGGAGTTACACACAGCTATTGCTGCGGCTAACGCAAAAATCAAGGTGCTGACCGTAAAGGAACCAGCTCAAAGCACCTCCGCTGACCTGATGGATGGAAACAGCAAAGGAGCCTCAGGCCAAGATAGGGGGCACAGCTTCTTCAGAGCTGGGCAGTCAGAACAAGGAGATGTTTGCCAGAATAATGGTTCAGAGGTCACACAGAGCACAGTAAGGAGTAGCAGACCTCATCTGCCGAAAAATAAAGATAACAGCCAGCCTGGCCATGGTCAGAGCAGAGTTGCTGATGTTCAAGATTTGTTGAAGGTCATGAAGCGACAAAACGATATTACAGAGCTTCTAGTGAAACAACAGAAGGCATCCACTCTTCCACCTTTGGATATTCCAGTCTTCAGTGGAGATCCCCTGGAGTTTGGATTCTTTATGAGAGCATTCGAGCATGGGATTGAAGAAAGGACAGATAGCAACAGGGACCGGTTGCGTTTCCTAGAGCAGTTCACCCGGGGTAGACCTAAGGTTGTTGTTCGCAGCTGTTCTCACATGCATCCTGATAAGGGCTATGTTGAAGCCAAGAGGCTTCTGAGCAAACATTTTGGAGATGAATATACCATTGCCTCTGCCTACATTGAAAGAGCCCTGAAATGGTCCACGATTAAAGCCGAAGACGGAGAAGCTCACTGAGTTTGCTGTGTTTCTCACGAGTTGCTGTAACACAGTAGACAGCATGGAGTACATAGAGGAAATGGATAGCCCTACCAATATGCAAGCAGTCATTTCTAAGCTTCCTTTTAAGCTAAGGGAAAGGTGGAGGGGGGCTGCTTGTGATATTCAAGAACGCACAGCAATGAGAGCTAGATTCACTGATTTGGTCAGCTTTGTGGACAAACAGGCAAGATTGCTTCTCACCCATTGTTTGGTAATATACAGGATACCACTTCATCAAGAGACAAGAGCAGGCCAAAGGTAGGCAAAGAAAATGTTTCAAAATTCAAGGAGAGAGAGAGCATCTTCGCTATCAATGCAACTCCTGTGTCAAGGGGCTCAGAGGAGGAAAAAATGGAAAAGAGAAACGTTGGCCACTCAAGCGGAAAACTGTGTCTTTTTTGTCAAAAGGGAGGACATAGCCTGGATATCTGCAAGATCATCAAGCAAAGGCCTCATGGCGAAAAGCTGGATTTCCTCAAGTCCAAGGGCTTGTGCTTTGGATGCCTGTCACCAGGACATCTAAGCAAAGGGTGTCAGCAAAGGCACACCTGTGAGACTTGTTCTCAGAAACATCCCACCATCCTTCATCTGAGCAAAGACAAGTCCCCATCTCTTGATGGTGAAAGTAAAAGTGTCAAGCAACCAGCACTGTCTAATTCCCCAACAGTAAGAAGCGAGACATGTGGTTGTACAGGGGCCGGGGAAATGGTCTGTGCACTTTCAATTGTGCCAGTGAAGGTCAGGAGTTTGAGAAGCAATAAGACAGTGGAGTCATATGCTTTCCTTGATCCAGGAAGCACTGGAACCTTCTGCACGGAGGAGCTGATGAGGGATTTAAAGGTCACAGGAAAAAGGGCCAACATTCTGCTCCGTACAATGGGAAAAGAAGGGACAGTTAGTACTCATGTGATCACAGGACTTGAGATCAGTGGTTTGGATCAGGATAACTTTTTGAAGCTTCCTCAGGTTTTCACGCAGGCTGAGATTCCGGTAACGAAGGACAGCATTCCACAACAGAGTGACGTGGATAGATGGCCTTATTTGAAGGAGGTGCAGCTCAAGCAAATTGAGGGAAAAATTGGTATGTTAATTGGAACAAATGTACCAAAGGCACTCGAGCCCTGGAAGGTTATCAACAGTGAGGGTGAGGGTCCGTATGCGGTGAAGACTGTTTTAGGTTGGACAATCAATGGGCCGCTGCTAAGAGGAGAGGGCATAGCCCAAGGAACTGCTGAGTGGCCGCAAGTAACGGTGAACAGGATAACAGTGGCGAAGCTAGAGGAGCTCACTCAGCAGCAAATGAGGTATGACTTCCCTGAACATCAGCTGACAGAGAACATAGAAATGTCGTCCCAAGATAGGCAGTTTATGGACTTTGTAACACAGTCCGTGAAGCTGGATCAGGGCCACTACAGTATTGGACTCCCGTTAAAGAACAAGGAAGTTACATTTCCAAACAACCGTGCTATTGCAGTACAAAGAGCAGAAAGTCTGAGAAAGAGACTGTTGAAAAACAGGGAATTTCATCAGGAGTACACAAAGTTCATGACAGAAAATCTGGAGAAGGGCTACGCCGAAGAAGTTACCAATGCAGAGATTTGTAAAGGTGGTACTAAAATATGGTACATCCCACACCACGGGGTCCACCACAAAACTAAACACAAGTTGCGGGTGGTATTCGATTGTGCGGCCACATACCAAAGTACATCTTTGAATGCACAGCTGTTGCAGGGGCCGGACTTATGTAACCACCTAAGTTACTTATAGAGAAATCTCACCTCAGGATTTTCCTTCCAAGACTTAAGGTAAGGAAGCTTAATTGATTTGGGCCAGAAGGTTCGGCTACAGGAAGGAGGTGTGAAAAGAATGAGACTCGAACGCAGGTTATGGTTTTGAAAAGTTGCCGGCTTGTGTATTTTAAAGAAAATATATTGTAACAAATAAAATAAATTTTAAATAAAAGTTTCTCTTCGGTACCAGTAATCTTATTTTACAATCACAGTCACTTTCAAAATTTTCCCGGGTGCACCCTTCTAAATTCACAACTTAGGCTTTAGTTCAAAACAAAACCATTCCAATAACAAATATCACACTGCTTCGATCTCACCAGCTGTATGCAACAGAACCTTATTTTGGAGGGGTGTTTCCAATCTGTCCATACCAGGTCCGCCTCCTGCCTGTGGGAGTGTGCTGAGTCCGTAGAAGTCCTTAAAGCGTCTAAAAGTCCAGGGGAACGTCAGTGTATGTGTGTGTGTGAAAGAGGACAGCAGGTGCAGAATGGTGTGGCAGAGATCCTTGTCGCAGCTGGCCTACCGCACTGTGCAGGGCAGCACGGGAAGAAGTTGTCTGGCTCGTCTGTGGGATTGGCTCGCCATCACGTCACAAATAAAACAAAGCAAGAAAAAAAAACCTGATCTGTCAACGACAGCGTCATGAAGTACAATGAGTAACTGTTTCTTCAGGCTCAAAAGATTAAATATTTACAATCTCAATCACATTCTTAATAAAAAAACAGAACTTACTATTGTAAACCTTTTTCTTTGATAAATTTTAAAATACTTTACTCACACTGAACTCAAAAATTGCAAATAAGCCAGGAACAAGTAAAATAATTTGCTCACCGATCTCACGAGAGGACAGCGCAACACAAAATGGCGCCGCCTCCGACCTCTGACTCTCTACAACCAGAAATACAGAGGGAACCGATCGAGTTAACATTCGTGAGCTCAATGCATCACTCCAGCAGTTTATATGCACAAAATCATGCTTAGCATTGGTAACGTTGCTAACTACTTACTATATATCGCTTTTTGTGCTCTTTTTACAATGAATCTCCGTCTCCCTTTTCCTTAACAGCTCGCTCAGCATCGGAGTCGCAGCCGGAAAGACAGAGGAAAGCCCGCCCCCCGCGAAGGAAGTGGTGGGCGGGGCAATGCGCCACTAGGCAGCAGCCCATTGGCTAAAGCGATGCATGTGTTTTTTTTTTTCTTTCTTTCAGCTACTGATTATAACAAAAATCGACCATAAATAAAACATAACTGTTAAACCAAAAGCATTTTTAGTGTTTATGAGGGTCAAGGGCATTTTTTATTAAAGCCCTATTTAAATGTGGGTTACACCCTCCCCACTTTGATGGTATGCACGTCCCTGTGCATTCGAATGGTTAAGCTGTTGCATAGAGTTTGCAATAGCTTCATTTAGGCTATTAAACACTGCATTAACAACATGCAGTAAGGGGTTACCTAATGTTGAATACTGCAACCTTTCTGGTCTCTGATGTGACCTTTGAGATCGACGAGGGACGTCTTGAGTTTCTTGAGAGCTAAGTGATAAACCAGATGAACTAGGTTGCTCAACAATAACTGTTTCCTGTTCACTGAGACACTCTGACAGTGTCACATTTCCATTTGGCAGAACTTGTTCACTAGTCTGCTGGTTTTCCTCCATAGGATCCTCAACTTGAATATCATTTTCCACAGATCCAGGTTCAGGTAAGCTTGCACCATCAGGTGAGTTTTCACATTCCTTGATCTTCTCCGTTTGTTTGTCTCTCTCTGTTGGGTTGTCACATTCGGTAGGATTGTCACATTCAGTAGGATTGTCACATTCGGTGTTAGGGAATTGTTCAGTTAAGTTGACATGTTCGGTGGGTACAACAAGAGTTGGCGACATTTCAGGTGGTTTGGCAGAAGGAAAAGAGGACACGGGTATCCAGGTAGGTATCGGTGAGTACTCTGACTCTGATTCATAGTCACTCTCATCCTCCTCAACAACAGTTTGCCTTGTCTTGCGCTTAGTCTGCGGCTTCTGGGAACTCCTTTCTGTTAGATCTGCGGTGGGTACAAAATTGCAAGGGAGAAGCAAGTCTCGGTGTAGTGTTCGGACTGGTCTCTCTTTCCCTTCCGGTTTAACTGTATAGACCGGTAGTTCACCTGCTTTCTTCAGGACCACATGAACATCATTCTCCCATCTGTTTGCCAGCTTATGCTTTCCTCTCAGTCTGACATTACGAACGAGGACTCTGTCACCCACTTCGAGAGTTGAGTCAACCACTTGTTTGTCGAAGCGTGTTTTATTACGCTCAGCGTTCTTTTGTGCGTTTGAGGTTGCAATCTTAAAACTTTCCTCCAATCTGTGCTTCAGATCACTGACATACTGTGAGTGTGACTTCTTCTGAGCATTAACAGGCAAGCCAAATACTAGGTCAATGGGAAGCTTTGGCTGCCTTCCAAACATGAGTTCATACGGTGAATAGCCTGTCACGTCATTCTTGGTACAGTTATATGCATGTACTAGAGGTTTTACATACTCTTTCCAATGCAACTTTTCATTGTCACTTAGAGTACCAAGCATTTGGAGAAGTGTCCTATTGAACCTTTCAACAGGATTGGCTCTGGGGTGATACGGTGTTGTGCGTATCTTTTTCATGCCAGTGATCCCGCATAGTTCACTTATTGTCTTTGATTCAAAATCTGGGCCTTGATCACTTAAGAGTTTGTCTGGGACACCATAATGAACAATAAAGTTCTCCCAGAGAGCTTTTGCAACAGTACGGGCGCGCTGGTTTGGTGTAGGGACAGCCACTGCAAACTTAGTGAAGTGATCAGTAATAACTAGTATATCTTTTGTGTTAGACTGGTCTGGTTCAATAGATAGATAATCCATACAGACTAACTCAAGGGGCCTACTTGCCTGAATGTTCACAAGAGGGGCTGCCCTTTCAGGTCTACACTTCCGGCGGACACAACGCTCACATGTACTGATCATTTTCTCAACTGATACCTGCATCTTTGGCCAATAAAACCTGGTCCGGACTAAATCGATAGTACGGTCAACTCCCAGGTGCCCCATGTTGTTATGGAGGTGTTGGAAAACCATGGGTCTCAGCTCCTCAGGTAACACAAGTTGAAAGGAGATATCTGGACCATTTTGTCGTCTGCGATAGAGAACTCCGTTTTGAAGTTCAAAACGATTGAGTTCACGCAGTAGCAGAGGTAGCTCGGGTAGTTCTGTTCTAAGACTGGAAGGTGGAGTCTGACCAGTTTCTAACTGAGTGATTACAGCATCAAGAGCAGGGTCTAACCTCTGCTTCCATCTGAGTTCCTCCTCTGTAATAGGTGGAACAAGAGGAAGACCACCTGAGTATTCCTCCTCAAAAGTGTCAGGGACAGCAGTAGCATGTAGCGCTAAAGACTCAACTAGAGCGAAACTTGGACAGGTGTGTGACTCTGAACCATGGCTTACAGTTGTAACTGTGTGCCTGTCACAGATAGCCTGTATGATTTCTCTAGGGACTGTTTCAGTCTCATCACTACTAAGGTGAGTAAGAGCAAATTGTCGGATTCTTTCAGTTTCTTTCTGTGAAATGGGGTCATCACCTGGACTGCCATGAGACCGACGAGATAATGCATCCGCATCTACGTTTTGCTTACCAGCCCTGTATTGGAGTTGGAACGAAAAAGTGGACAGAGCTGACAGCCAACGGTAACTCGTCGCGTCTAGCTTTGCAGATGTTAAGATGTACGTCAGCGGATTACTGTCAGTCACTACCGTAAAAGTTGTACCGTACAGGTAGTCTGAGAACTTTTCAGTAACGGCCCACTTAAGGGCCAAGAATTCCAACTTGTGGGCTGGATATTTCATTTCGCTTTTTGAAAGTCCTCTGCTAGCGAATGCTATGGCCCTCAACTGTCCATCCTGAAGCTGGTACAAAGCTGCACCAAGGCCAATGGTACTAGCATCGGTATGGAGGATATACGGGAGTTTGGGATCTGCAAAGCCCAACACTGGGGCTGAGGTAAGTTTGCAAATGATCTGTTCAAATGCTTCTTGGCACTTTGGAGTCCATCTCTGGCCAAACGGTTCTTTCGGGTTGTGGTATACAGAGCTTTGTTGCTTGGGGGACTTTGCCTTCCCCTTTTTTAATGGTGGATAACCAGCGGTTAGTTCATTCAACGGCCTTACAATGTTGGAGTAGCCCTGGATAAATCGCCGATAATACCCAGCAAAACCCAAAAACGACCTTAGCTCCTTAAGGGTGGTAGGAATGGGCCAGGTTGTTAGGGCTTTGATTTTCTCTGTATCTGTTTCAACACCACGCTCTGATACTATATGGCCGAGATACTTAACAGAGTTCTGGAAAAATTTACATTTCTCAGGTGCCAATTTCAACCCAAACTCTTTTAACCTCAACAAGACTCTTTTCAGGCGCTGCTCATGCTCTTCGAGGGATGACGAGAAAATAATGAGATCGTCAATAAAGACGAGGACTTCCTTGAGGTTCAGCGGACCCATACACCTCTCCATGAGTCTTTGAAATGTGGAGGGTGCATTGGTAATCCCTTGGGGCATCCTATTAAACTCCCAGAACCCCAAGGGACACACAAAGGCTGTTTTCTGTTTGTCTGACTCTGACATTTCGATCTGGTAGTATCCCGACTTGAGATCCAGGACCGAGAACCATTTTGATCCTGCCAGAGCCGAGAATGCTTCCTCCAGATTGGGGAGTGCGTATGCATCTTTTATGGTCTGGAGGTTTAGCCTCCTGTAATCGATGCATAAACGAACTGACCCATCCTTCTTTCTGACAACTACGATTGGAGATGCAAACGGGGATTCAGATTCCCGTATTACCCCTGCATCGAGTAGTTCTTGGAGGTGTTTTCTTACAGCCTCCACATCGTGGGGATGTATTGGTCGGGGTCTGGATTTGAATGGGGTCTCATCACTGAGCTTTATGTGATGCTGTACTTTGTCTGTGTGCCCAAAATCCAGCTCATGCTGTGAAAACAC
Organism: Archocentrus centrarchus; assembly: GCF_007364275.1. Taxonomy (NCBI): domain Eukaryota; kingdom Metazoa; phylum Chordata; class Actinopteri; order Cichliformes; family Cichlidae; genus Archocentrus; species Archocentrus centrarchus. Next base: position 7,453,993 of record NC_044356.1, read on the forward strand.
TTCAGGCATTGAATTGAGCAATTTTGTGACACGTTCTTTCCACTCAGCAGACAAATTACTTCCAAACTCAAAATGAATATTTCCAGATTGAGTAGGTGTCAAACCCTGGCTGATCTGCAGGGTTTGACACCTCTGTTTGCTCTTTATGAAGGATTCGGGTTACGGCATTAATGTCGGCTAGCACACGGCCTGAAGGGACAACAATGTCGTGATCTGTCTCATTTTTTACAACAACTGGCAGTTTACAAGGCTGCTTTGCTGGTAGGTTTACAAGACCAGTCAACACAAGCAGACCACTGGGTAAGGAAGAGTCTGATGACTGTTCAATAACCGCACACTTCTCTGTGCTGGCACTGGGAATGTACGCTGAGGCTTCCAAAACTGCTGTCTGTCCTGCTCCCACTATAGTTGGATGTTTAGCTTTATATCTTGCACACCCAAGACTGCAATTACTGAATGTTTTCTGGCGCATCTCAAGAATTTTGAGGAGTGCTCGATAACCATAAGGGACCGGCTGAAAGCTTGCTCTGGATTCATGAAAGTCAGTATAAAGCGTGTCTAAAGTGTTTGTGCCTATCAGCACTTGCTCTTGTGCTTCAGCTCGCAAAGGAGGAATGACTAATGCCAGTGTGTTGACACTGATGTCTGAACCCACAAATTCCTTTGGGAAAGTGATGGAGAGTTCTATATAGCCTAAATAAGGGACAGCTTGGCCATTAGCGCCCTCTACATCTAGGAGATCACCCAGTGGTTTTATAGGTAAGTCGGAGAGTTGCTGTTCATAAAACCTCTGAGGTACTGTCGTCACTTGCGATCCTGTATCTAAAAGACAGCTCACCTCTTTATCAGCAATAATGACAATAGCAGAGGTTCTGGATCCCACCAACCCCTTTGGAAGGTTAACAGACTGTGGTTTTGACTCAGCTTTCTTTAGAGAGACCTCTCGTGGTTTGGGACGAGAATTGTTTCCTGAAGCCCCCACTTGTCCCGCACTGGAGGCTGGGATCAGTTTAAATGGGATGCATCACTGGCTCTGTTTAAAAGTTCCCAACTGGCTTGTTTTTCTTTCAACAGTTTTCTCTTTGTCGCAACTAAGGACGGGTTTGGTTCATTTTCGCACGAAGAGGCAATGTGGCCATCCTCGCCACAGTGAAAGCAATACCAAGGACGGGGTTTTGCATTGGTTTTGGCAAGGCTCTGTGTGGCTGAAGCCTTCTTCCCCATGGAACGGGCTTCGACTTTGGAATTAGTTGTCTGACACTTTGGTTTCCTATTTTCCGTTTTCCAACTGTTCAGCTGCGCACTCAAATCAGCTATTTGTTTCTGTAACACATCAAAGTCTGATTTATTGGTGCTCACTGTTTGTGTGTTTGACATGACCCGCTGCTTTGGATTACTTGAAGCAGGTTTGTTCTGACCAAGGTGTTGTCTCATACGGCTGACTTTTGCCGCTTGCTTATCTTCTTCGGTTCGTAAAAGCAAAAGTAGTTCTGAAAAAGAAGGTGGACTCTCTTTTTTTTGTCCTAACTGGAGGTCGTTGATAAAACTGTCCTCCCAGCAGCCTCGAAGGAACTGCCTTAACAACTGCTTGTCAAACTCTGATGCCCTGACACCCCCACGCCGCATGGCTTTTGTCAGACCACCATGTAATCTGTGCAAATAGGCAGATGGTCCTTCCCCTTCATTCTGAAGTGTGTTCATAAATCGTGCAAAGAGCTCATCGCCATCTTCGACAGCTCCATAAGCAGAATCTAGCACTTTCAGGTACTCAGAGGGTTTGGCATGTGGGCCTAAATGCTTGGGAATGTCTGCAGCAGGCGGTAAAAGGCTGTCAAGTATTCTCTGTGTGCAGTTTAGGTCAGGAACCGCTGGGTCACTCATGAGAACTTCAACACTGGTGCGCCATGTATCATAATCTGCTTCATTTTGTGGGCGGGGAATGCGTCCGGAGAAGGCTCTACACCTACTTGGCATGGGTGAGTGTGAAGGCACTTCATTACTGCGCACTACGTGTTCAACCCCAACTCGCTGAACACTTGGTGGATTAAGATCAAGTGTTGGGTGGAGCTGTGTTGGCAAGTTAAGATCGGTCAGGTTTTGGTTTGAGGCTGGGGTCGGATCATCACATTGTGAAGAATCAGCAGGGGGTTTATTTGGGGAACAGTCACCCTGTGTATGTGAGCCTGTTTCACTGCTACTAGCCGGGGCAGAAACTGGCAGCTGAGAGGATTGAGAGGACACAGTTAGATTGGCTAACCCCTCTTTGAGCACATCCTCCAGCGAGTGTCCACTCAGACTGGCCATCTCAGATAGATGTTTCATATATGTCCTAGTGACATTCCGCACATTTGCTTCGTACACCTCAGATAAACTTTTAATTTCAAATGTGATTTCAGGCTGAGCAGAGCAGTGGACAGTAAGTGGCAAAAGGGGATTTAAGGTATTCATGGCACTGACATGACTGAACTCAGCTATCATCTGCTGATGAAACTCAGAATGCGGATCATCGATACGGATGTGGCGGTTAACTGACCCGTGTTTTGAAAGGTAAGTTGCTACTTCTTCATTAAATTCACTGTTGGTAAGTCCACTTATGATTACTGAGTTAGGGATTTTAACTGACTCTTTAACTACAATTTCCATTTTACCAGATTTTGGCTTGACTGTTTATTTCTGAAATGTTTAACAAAATGAGTCTCATGCAGTTCACAATATCTCCTCCTGGCTGGCTGGCTCGCCAATTGTAACCACCTAAGTTACTTATAGAGAAATCTCACCTCAGGATTTTCCTTCCAAGACTTAAGGTAAGGAAGCTTAATTGATTTGGGCCAGAAGGTTCGGCTACAGGAAGGAGGTGTGAAAAGAATGAGACTCGAACGCAGGTTATGGTTTTGAAAAGTTGCCGGCTTGTGTATTTTAAAGAAAATATATTGTAACAAATAAAATAAATTTTAAATAAAAGTTTCTCTTCGGTACCAGTAATCTTATTTTACAATCACAGTCACTTTCAAAATTTTCCCGGGTGCACCCTTCTAAATTCACAACTTAGGCTTTAGTTCAAAACAAAACCATTCCAATAACAAATATCACACTGCTTCGATCTCACCAGCTGTATGCAACAGAACCTTATTTTGGAGGGGTGTTTCCAATCTGTCCATACCAGGTCCGCCTCCTGCCTGTGGGAGTGTGCTGAGTCCGTAGAAGTCCTTAAAGCGTCTAAAAGTCCAGGGGAACGTCAGTGTATGTGTGTGTGTGAAAGAGGACAGCAGGTGCAGAATGGTGTGGCAGAGATCCTTGTCGCAGCTGGCCTACCGCACTGTGCAGGGCAGCACGGGAAGAAGTTGTCTGGCTCGTCTGTGGGATTGGCTCGCCATCACGTCACAAATAAAACAAACCAAGGAAAAGAAAAAAAAACCTGACCTGTCAACGACAGCGTCATGAAGTACAATGAGTAACTGTTTCTTCAGGCTCAAAAGATTAAATATTTACAATCTCAATCACATTCTTAATAAAAAAACAGAACTTACTATTGTAAACCTTTTTCTTTGATAAATTTTAAAATACTTTACTCACACTGAACTCAAAAATTGCAAATAAGCCAGGAACAAGTAAAATAATTTGCTCACCGATCTCACGAGAGGACAGCGCAACACAAAATGGCGCCGCCTCCGACCTCTGACTCTCTACAACCAGAAATACAGAGGGAACCGATCGAGTTAACATTCGTGAGCTCAATGCATCACTCCAGCAGTTTATATGCACAAAATCATGCTTAGCATTGGTAACGTTGCTAACTACTTACTATATATCGCTTTTTGTGCTCTTTTTACAATGAATCTCCGTCTCCCTTTTCCTTAACAGCTCGCTCAGCATCGGAGTCGCAGCCGGAAAGACAGAGGAAAGCCCGCCCCCCGCGAAGGAAGTGGTGGGCGGGGCAATGCGCCACTAGGCAGCAGCCCATTGGCTAAAGCGATGCGTGTTTTTTTTTTTTTTCTTTCTTTCAGCTACTGATTATAACAAAAATCGACCATAAATAAAACATAACTGTTAAACCAAAAGCATTTTTAGTGTTTATGAGGGTCAAGGGCATTTTTTATTAAAGCCCTATTTAAATGTGGGTTACACTTAACTAATTCCCTCATCGGCGTGTTAACAAGATTCAGACAGGAGCTGATTGCCTTCATGGCCGACATTGAAGGCATGTTTCATCAAGTCAGGGTTCCTGCCGAAGACACGGATATGCTGAGATTTTTGTGGTGGCCACAGGGAGACCTCAGTCAAGATCTCAAAGAATACAGAATGGTCGTTCACTTGTTCGGTGCAACCTCATCACCGAGCTGTGCCAGCTACGCACTAAGAAAGTGTGCAGAGGACAACCAGGCAGAGTTCAGCCCAAGTGCAACAAATACTGTTCTAAGGAACTTTTACGTGGATGATTGCCTGAAATCTGTTGGCACCGAAGAGCAGGCAATCACTCTGATTCAGGACCTCCGGGCTTTGTGTGCTGCGGGAGGTTTCAAACTCACTAAGTGGGTTTCCAATAGCAGAGCAGTTCTTGCATCTGTGCCAGAGGATGATAAGGCTAAAGAAGTCAAGGAACTCGACTTAGAAAAGGACCGCCTACCTGTTGAAAGAGCTTTAGGTATTCAGTGGTGTGTGGAGTCGGACATGCTCAAGTTCCGAGTTGTTATTCAGACCAAACCACTCACAAGGAGAGGAGTGCTTTCCATGGTAAGCACTATCTATGATCCACTTGGGATTTTAGCTCCTCTCATTCTGCCAGTGAAGCACATTCTGCAAGAGCTAAGCAGAACCAAGCATGCATGGGATGACAGCATGCCAGAATCCCTAACCCTGCTGTGGCAACAATGGGTAACGAGTTTACATCATTTAACCAGTTTTGAGGTAAGCAGATGTGTGAAACCAGTCAACTTTGGTGAGACTACTTCAGCTCAACTTCACCACTTTGCTGATGCAAGCGAGAGAGGGTATGGCATGGTCACGTACCTGGTCTCAAAAAACCACCAGAACCAGGCACATAGTGCCTTCATTATTGGCAAGGCCAGAGTGGCACCGTTGAAGCCGGTTACCATACCACGACTCGAACTTACTGCCGCAGTGGTAGCAGCAAAGATGGACTGGATAATGAGAGGGGAATTGGATCTAAAGTTGGAGGAATCTATCTTTTGGACGGACAGTATGTCAGTAATTAAGTATCTCAAGAATGAAACAGCGAGATACCGCACATTTGTTGCTAATCGGGTTGCTGCAATTAAAGATAGGTCGAAGGTCAGCCAGTGGAGATACGTGAAAACACCTGTCAACCCTGCAGATTTTGCTTCCAGAGGACTCAACATGGACGCCTTTCTCAGGGCAAAGACCTGGATCATGGGCCCAGATTTTATCACAAAACCAGAATCGGAGTGGCCAGAAATACCAGACAGCATATGCCAGCCCATCTGTGATGATCCAGAAGTCAAGGGAGCTTCTGTGTGTGCACTTAGTGCTAAGGAAAATCCAGATGCCATCTCTCAGCTCATTCATCATTACTCAAGCTGGTATCGAGTTATAAGAGCTGTTGCATGGGTCCTCAGATTAAAGTTCATACTAAGGCTCCTTGCTCAAAAGAGAAAGGACTTGAAAGCGTTGCTCAAGGCTGGAAAGTTGGACGAAGAGAGTCAAAGGTCGGAGCATGAGAAACAAATGAGCCACTTCAAAGCATCACTTCCCATCTTGCCCCTTTCTGTAAGTGATTTGGCAGAGGCAGAGATGGCAATAGTGTGTTTCAGTCAAGAGAAGTGGTTTGGTGAAGAAATCGCTAAGCTGCAACAGGGACAGATGGTGGCAAAGGACAGTCCTCTTTATCGGCTGTCACCAGTCATGCAAGATGGCATTTTGAGAGTGGGTGGCCGGTTGAGCAGATCAAGTATGCAGGAGGAGGCAAAACACCCTGCAATCTTAGCCAAAGACCAGCATATCACCTCACTTAATCTCAGATCTGCTCATGAAAACCTTGGACATTGTGGCAGAAATCACATCCTATCAAAGGTACGGCAGAAATACTGGATACTGAGATCCCATGCTGCTGTTCGGAAGGTCCTATCACGATGCATCATCTGCAGACGGCATCATGGAAAGGCAGGAAGTCAGATCATGGCAGACCTCCCCAGTGAAAGACTCATACCTGATGAGCCACCATTCACGAGTGTTGGTGTGGACTATTTTGGTCCCTTTGAAATTAAAAGGGGCAGAACAGTGATCAAAAGGTATGGTGTTGTCTTTACCTGCTTGACCTTGAGAGCGGTGCAAATTGAGGTGGCAAATTCATTGAACACGGACTCCTGTATTCACGCACTGCGGAGGTTCATTGCTAGGAGGGGGCAGGTCCAGTTGATGCGTTCCGACAACGGAACGAACTTTGTAAGTGCAGAGAGGGAGCTGCGCGAAGCTCTGCAGGCTTTGGATAATGCAAAAATTCAGGAAACCTTGGTAGCAAAGGGTATCACTTGGATATTCAATCCTCCAGCCGCTTCGCATTTTGGAGGAGTTTGGGAGCGACAGATACGAACGATAAGAAAAGTGCTCAGCTCCGTCATGAAGCAGCAAACTATTGATGAGGAGGGACTGCAGACATTGCTGTGTGAAGTCGAGGCAATTATCAACAGTCGTCCAATCTCAAGAGTTTCTACCGATCTGAATGACCTGGAGGCCTTGACTCCAAACCATCTGCTTCTGATGAAGGCCAAAACACCACTACCTCCTGGATTATTTAACAGGAGTGATATGTACTCAAGACGTAGATGGCGCCAAATCCAGTACCTGGCAGACTTGTTTTGGAGGCGCTGGACTAGGGAGTATCTGCCAGACTTGCAAAAGAGGCAAAAGTGGTTGCATCCACAGAGGAATATCGGTCAAGATGATATCGTTCTTGTTGTGGATGAGTCGGCCCCACGAAATTCGTGGGTGATGGGTCGAGTTATCCAGACAATCAAGGATGCCAAAGGACAGGTTCGCCAGGCTAGGGTGAAAACCAGCACGAGTGTTCTCCTACGGCCTGTGACAAAACTTTGTGTGCTACTTGAATGTGATATGTAGCCCCCTTTGTACATATCACACAAGAGACAGCGGTAAAGGCTGATCTCCAACGGTGAGTCATGTGCTTGAACCTCTGACTCCATCCCCTTTTTTCCAAACATGCACAACCACGAAGACACACATGCCAGCATGAATGTTGAAAAGTGTTCCTGCTGTGCTAAGACTGAAACCTATCATATGGACAGTTCTAATGATCAATATGTTTGTTATATTCAAGGTGTTATTGTTCTAAACTATATGTAAAAGAGTAATTGTTTTGTGACTCACAAGAACAATTAGGGGCCGGGATATTAGAGCCATACAGAATTTGGGCCAGTATTTTTGCTTGTGTTTACATACATATATATATGTATCAATCTGCATTTAAGTATTTTGTTATAATATTTTAATTCGTAGCACTTTGTGTTTGATTTTGATTGTCTATTTTGTAATTTGGGATGTTGTGCTCCATTGGTTGGTCCTGCTGCTATGAATCTGTTGTCGTAAAATGTGGGTTTTGTCGTGAAGGGGAGGGTGTAGTGAAGCCACCCAGGCAGAACGGGGAGTTTAGCTAGTAAGCAGGAGGTGGAGCAACAGTTTTCTGACCGTCGCCGGCAGTTTAGTTTGGAATAGTAAGCTGCCTCCTAAGAGCACGAGTCGGAAACTACATCCTGCAAAAGCGGCAATAGACGTTTGAAGATTGCCGCTACAATTACTTAAGACCAATACAAAAAAAGGATTTTCAGAAATGTTGGAAACTGAAAAGTATGAACATGAAAAGTATGAACATGAAAAGTATGAACATGTACCGCACTCAGTATTTAGTTGGGGCTCTTTTTGCCTGGATTACTGGAAACATAAAATTTGTGTCTTATTAAATGCATATTTGGATTTAATTCCTTTTGTTTTCTACCTATACTGAAATTGTGAATCAAATAGTTCTGTAATCTAACAGCGTTCCTGTAACTGACAATATTAGGGATACAGTGCTGTAAAATGAGGGAATTCTGCACACTTTTCTTTCAGAAACCGTACAGTACAGTTGGATGTGGGTCACTGTTGGCCTCAGAATCTCAGCTCTGCTCTTTGTAGATGATGCAGTCCTGTTAGCTTCATCAGGTGGTGGCCTCCAGGTCGCAGTGGAATTATCTTGGGGTGTTGTTCAGAGTTGTGTTGCTTTGTGAGCCTCCTAAAGATTCACACAGCCTCAAATTCATACATGCTGGTGCACTTTGTCACTGCAACACACCCTTTACTGTGAAAACACCTCTGCAGCCATTTTGTGTCTGTTGTTGCACTGAAATTGTAGCTGCACAAACACATTGACTCATATTTGACCCTTAAACATGATTGTTTTATTGAAGTGTAAATCTTTATAGCTGCAGCTGCCCTGGGTTATGCAGCCTAATGATCCTCAGATATGAACACAGATGACAGTTCATTATTTCCTGTGTGTATCAGTCAAACCTGCTGCTGCTGCGACTGAGATACAAACAAAGTGACTGGTGGAAATCTTCACTGAATCGTACATGCTGATCAATTTGTGTTAGAGCGCCACCACCAGGAGCAGCACTTTACTCTGTGCTGCTTTCTGGGAAACCACATGATCACTGTTAGGTTTTGTTTTTGTGTTTCTGACACGATCTGGTTTAATTTGCATTGGCACACAAACCGGGAACAAAGAACAGGCTGTTCAGGTTAACAAAAATTAGCTTGACTTAGATTCCAGATACAGGGCGCACACAGCAGGCAAACAATGACATGAGGACAAGACAACAGGCAGTAAAAATACAGGGCTTAAACACACAGGAGGATAATGAGGGGGAAAACAGCTGGGAACACAGGTGATGCTAATTACTTTGACAAGACCTGGGGAAGCAAAACTGAACACAATAGACAGGGACCAGACGACTTATCAAAATAAAACAGGAAGTCAGAAGGGGGAACAAAGATGTAGTCCTGACACCGGGAAACACAAGGAACTAGAAAACAAAACATAACCAAACCCAAAACTGAAAAATATGATATGATGTTTTTGTTAAACATTTGTGACTTATGTTCAAAGTTAAATATTGATTAATAATCATCTACAACCAGATTCCCTAAAGTTCCATCATTTCATGAATAATCCATGATGTTCCAGTTTAGACTCCACCTCTTGTTTCACTGCATTTATCCATAAACCTGAAGAGAGAAAAACAATGAATGTTTGCATTGTTCAGCTGCACAAACAACATATTTACATCATCATTAAAATATTCCAGTTCAGTCGGGTATTTGCCTCATTTGCTTCTGCAGGACACTGACACATATGATTTAAACTTTATCCCTCTGGTTATGTATAAAAGGGAGAGTTTGCTGCAGTCACAATATCTTCCATGAGTTTTAAAATGAAATATTAAACATGATAAACTCTGCAGTAACTCACTGAGTGCAGAGGAGCTGTTGGTCCTTCAGGCTGTAGTAACCATTTCTTCCTGAACTTCAGGGTTCTCCACAGCTGCAGGTCAGAAACACACAGTTAGAGCACATCCTGCTCTGAGCGCACACTTTAACAGGTAACACAGGCCTGAGAAGACTTTAGGTTCAAACACACAAACAATATTTCATGTAGAGACATCAGAGGAAACAGATGAAGTTGAACTTACGAAGCGGGGAACATTTGTCTGAAATAAAATGAGAAAAATACATAATTTTAGCAGTTCAATTATAAATTTCACACATTATTTAATTTCACACATGATGCAAGTCATGAAACACAATTTAATAGTTTCATTTTGCAATCTGGATAAAAACATGAACCTAATGTACCACTGACAACACAGACTCACAAATGTGTTCATGTGACATTAAAGTCAGATTGATAAAATGTGTGTTCTGGTTAATCTCACTCTCACCACTGAAAGTAAATATTAATGAATCAAGTTTTTATACTCAGCTGACTGACAAAACACATTTTTGTTTATAAGGAAACACATTTAGGAAAAGTTCTGAAATACAAACCTGCTGCAAGTTTGTGAGGAAAGAAACTGAAACAATTGTAACTGAGGAGGAAGCTCGAGGAGTTACAGCTTTCTAATGCAGGTAAAGGTGTGTGTGTGTGTGTGTGTGTGTGTGTGTGTGTGTGTGTGTGTGTGTGTGTGTGTGTGTGTGTGTGTGTGTGTGTGTGTGTGTGTGTGTGTGTGTGTGTGTGTGTTTCTAAGAACTGAGTTGGTGGTTGTTTTGTTTCTGACTCACAAGCTGAGGCTCATATTAGAAATAAAGAAGTTATGACAAACAGCTCCAATAATTAATGAATGTGGTTTTAATATTCTGAGGGTTTAAATCTGAGCTCTGATCGTTTTTTGTTTGAAGTTTTGTTTGAATCTTTTTTGTATGATTTCCAGTTTGTCTGCTCTTTGTGAAAGCTGGGACTGAAAGGGTTCAAATATGTGATATATTGACCTAAAGCTTCAGCATATGCACTGCAGCGCTGTCTCTGCGGCCCTACAACGTGACCTACATCAGTGACCAGCAATGTTGCAGCACTCATGCTTGTGCAGCTGCATTATGTGTTAATTACTGTTTATTATCCAGCAGGAAATCAACACCGTAACCTGTCCTGCAGCTCCAGAGAAATGTCAAATAATATCTGTCATGTCCCTGCCGATCACGGGGTATGATTAGCAAGGGACGGCAGGGAGATGTCCCTACCGATATTCGCTCCGCGGGTGAGCCGATTGGACTCACGTGCTTACCAATGTTAACACCAAACCTTTGGGCACATGTACAGGATCTGTGTGTGCTGTGGCACTAAAAGGTGAGCAAATTAATTTGAGCTCAATAACTTGGTCCAATTCCTTCCTAATATTATTGGTCTATAACTGGTATTACCTTTCTCTTTATTATTTGTGTTTCATTATTTATTTATTTATTTATATATAGAAATTTACATTTTATTTTGTATTTATGTTTTTATATTTTATTTATATATTCTGTATTTTATTTTCAAGAGATTGTAGAAGTGCACTAGATTTCAGGTTTGTTCTTTAAATGCACCAAATGCAGTTTGTTTACAAAGTCAGTGAGTAATCATGTTACTCACCTTGATTATGATTTTTTTCCCATAATTGAGCAGCCCTACTGCACTGTTTTTGGCTATTTGACTTATTTCTATGTTGTTGCTAATTAAAGTCTATGTGATTTATTTATTTTCCTTTGTGAACTGTAAAGAATAATAATGCCTTAGACTTATATAGCGCTTTTTAAGGTATTCAAATACACTGTTCATTCACACCTCAGTCATACTTGGTGGTGGTAAGCTACTAATGTAGCCACAGCTGACCTGGTCTGACAGAAGCGTGTATGCCAATTCGCACCTACTGCCCCTCCAACCACCACCAAACACATTCACACTTAGGCAGTGTGGTTTAAGTGTCTTGCTGTTGTTGACACACTGCCACCCACAGCCAATACTGACTGTAATGAATTATTACCATCATCATTATTTGTTTGCAGTGTACAAACAGATCCAGGTAGTTCTGCTCTCTCGCCTGTTCTCTTTTTGTAAATAATGAATCCGATCACAGCGACGGCAGCAAGAACGACCACAGCAACAACCACAGGGACGATCACGGAGGGGGAACCTCCTGCAGATCAACAGAAAACGATCGATCAGCTGCTTTAGTCACTAATGTTTGAACCACTAATTTAATCCCTACAATAAAAGTTCTGACATCCATCCCTCCATTAGAGCCTATCCCAGTTGTCATGGGGCGAGAGGCAGGTACACCTGTACAGGTCACCAGCCTGTCGCAGGGCTAACACAGAGAGAGAGACAACCATTCATACATATGGGCAATTTAGAGTGACCAACAAACCTAACCCCACTAACTGCATGTCTTTGGAGTGTGGGAGGAAACCCACACAGACACAAGGTGGCAGCAGGACCCGGCCAAGGTGGAATCAAACCCAGTCCTTCTAGATGTGAGGTAATAGTGCTAACCACCACACCACCGTGCTGCCTCCAGGTTAAACATTTGTCTGTAGGGCACTAAAACACATTATTAAAATAAATCTGTTAGTTCAAATCTAACATTTCAAAGAAAACTAACGTGTGCTCTGGTCAGCAAAGAAAAACTGAGGGGAAAACTTTGGGACACATTATTGATCTAAACTGATGCAGGCTTTAAAATGATGCTGACAGAAACTCACAGACACACCAAGGAAACAGGATTTATCATCCAGCACATAAAAACCTGTGAGCTGCAGGAGCGTTACAGGAAACTGTAAAAGTCTGTTTCCCATGTTTGTCTCCTCTGATCTCAGTCTCACCTTCATTGCTCCTGATTTCTGCTTTGTCCAGTTTGGTGGTGATGTCCTTGTTCACACCTGAGAGCTGAAACACACAGCTGTACCTGTCCCAGTTTTCAGATCCAACTGCTGAAAGGTCCAGATCAACACTCATCTGGAAGGTCCCATCATGGTTGGGGAGGATCTCTCCTTTGTGCACACCTTCATGAAGCTCCTCTCCATCTTTCTTCCAGACCAGCTCAGCTCTGTGAGGATAGAAACCTGTAGAGTGGCAGGTGATGGGAGAGGAGGAAGACCTCTGGAGGAGAGACACTGAGGGAAGAACTGAGGAATAAAGAGAAATACGGTTTATGGTTTCTTCATTCTTCTTCTTCTTATTATTATTATTAACAGCAGAGTAATTTCTTTGTGATATGATGCAGTTTGTGAGCCTCAGATTAATAGAAATGCTGTGAAGTGTAGTTAAAACAGTGAGTTATAAAGTGATGATAACACTGTGACGCACATGCAGGAACCGAGGAAACCAGACTGATGAGGTGGAAAAAGAGTCAGACACATTTTAATGTGGCAGTAAATCAGAAATATGATTTATTATTATTATCACTCTAACTCTGCTCATATGAACTCACCTGTTCTCATCAGAGAGCTCCTCCCATAGCTCAGGAGCACCTTGAGCACCACAGGACAGATCTGGGTGAGGAAGGTCTTCGCCTCTGCATTGCCAGCTTTGTCACTGTCCAACTTGGTTTTTATGATGACAGCCTGCTGATTAGAAGCGATCCACGTCTCTGTCTCAGGTCAAATGATATGAAGTCCTCTCCATCATAACCGACCTGAATAAATCCATTCAGCTCATCAGTCTCTTCATCCCAGTCACAGCCAACTATCTCCTGATAAGAGTGAACACCTGACAGAGAAACAGAGACTCTGCAGTGAACCACTGACAGCCTGCAGCAGTGTTACTGACACAGACACACACAGAAGAGCTGCATTAGCTGCTGCTGTCAGCTCAGTGGAAGGTTTTTACAGCCAATCAGGATCAATAATGCAGATTTTAGAGAGACTGCAGGAAACACAGTTCATGTTCTCTCTTTTTTTTTAGCCTGTCATGTCTGGCAGGTTTTGCAGCCAGAATTGTGATCTGAATGTTGTTCCAGACATATTTACTCTTCCAAGATGAGCTCTATAGATTCTCTATAGGCTCCTCTAATTAATGTTTGTCCTTTTATTTATTTATTTGTGTTATTTTCCCATACATATACATGTGTCCTTGTAATGCCAGAGTTGACAGGCTGAGAGAGAAGAGAAGAAAAAAGAGAGAAAGGGGAGAAAATAGGAAAATGAGAGCAGAGCACAAGCAAATAAACCACAACAGTTCATCAACTGCTGCAGTTATAAAAGAAGAAAAGACAAAAAACAAATTCTGGAAAAATACATTTATGAGTAAAAACAAAAGAGAAACAAAGCATGACTGCACAAACCAACAATCCTGCTCTGCTGTGCCTGCATGAGTAAGTGTGTGTGTGTGTCTGTGTGTGTCTGTGTCCATGTCATGACATGTTCTTACTAACGAGGGCAGAAAGCTGCAGCTCCGCCCACCAGAAGCCCGAGACAGATAGAGAAAGATCCAGGACACCCGGACTGTCCACAACCCATCAAGAGCTCTGAAGACCCACGGCCACAGCCACATGCCCACCCCAGCAGAGGGGAGAGGGAGGTCCCAGATGAAGCCCCCCCATCCTCCAAACCTGTGCAGCCGGTTATCAGTCCAGCTCCTGTGAGGAGCTACACAGCAGCCTGTGCTGAGCTTCTTCTAGAAGCTTCAGTCCAGGATTAATGAGCAGATCCAGCTGCTCAGCCAGGACAGAGTCCTGTTCAGCAGGGAGTTACTGCCACTGGTCCCAGTAACCCAGAGACCAGCAGGACCAGTATGGACTCTGAGTCCTCATCTGATCTGCAGGTCTGCAGGATTTATTTAGACATTAAACTCATCTTTAATTATTCAGTGACTTTTTTCAAATTCAGTCAATAGATTAAAAAAATCAGAGTCCTGAAACTTGAACCAGCAGAAATCACTGCTGCCTCACAGACAGGAGGTCTGGGTTCGATTTCACTGTGTCCTGGGCCCCTCTGTGTGGAGTTTGCATGTTCTCCTCGTGTGTGTACTTATAAGCGCTTTGAGTGCTCATACTGAGTAGAAAAGCGCTATATAAGAACTAGTCCATTTACCATTTACCATTTACCATTTACCATTTAGTTCTACTTTACAGTCATTCTGAATTATTCTGGTAATAATCTAAATCTGTGATCTGAATGAAACTCTTTAATGTGAATCTGTTTCCTACTGAAACATAAAAACACATTAACAGGAAGAATCAGAGAAAAATGAAACAGTAACAAACCTTCAGTGTGGTTGAAGAGCTGCTTTACACCTTCAAAGCCTGCTTTTAACTCCTGCTGGTGAACCAGAGCACCTGCAGTCTGACCCTCCCACTCCTGTGGATGATCTTCTTTGAGTTTGACCATCCAGTCCTGTGTGGGCTCTGCTTTCTGCGTGTCGCTGTCATAGTGACCTATCTGAACATCATCAACCATCACAACACCCACAAACTCTGGGAGGTTTGGGACTCCAGAGGATGCAGTTGATAAATACTTCAGAGAGTGGATCACTGTGGGAACAGTTAATGTGACATCACAGATTTATATTTTTAATGAACACAATAAAAAAAAACTAGAGCACATTAAAGTCATCTTATAATAATCCTGCTGTCCTTCAATAAATACAAATAGATTTATGAATAATGTTCTGCTCCAGAATTTATTCTGATTATTGATGATTTTTCTTTAAAACTGTTATTGTGAATTTAACAGAATCAGTTATGAACCTGGTTTTCACAGAAAGCTGTTGTTTGGTTTAGTTTCAGTTTTCTTCATTATGTTTACAGTCTATGATTTTCATTTTATTCTCAGATTTTCAGTAACAGGTTTTCTAAACCAGCAACCAAGAAAAAACTTTATCCAGACAGCTTTACTGTTTATATAATCTTCATAGATTTTCTTGATACATATAAACTGAAAAGTATTGTTAAAAGTTTTCCCCTTAATATCTCTGATAGATAACATTATCAATAAAGACAAAGCTGATATTAGGGGACTTTTTACAAATATTATTTTAAGCAAATATGTATTTTATCTTTTATTTTGTAATCAGGTTTTCAGGTGAGTATTTCTAATTATCAATCAGATTATGGTTCATGAAAATCATGTAAGTCACATTTATGGACTTTAAAGTTCTGTGCATTAATCGGTTTGTGTTACAGACTAAAGTTAAACGTCTCTCATTATTTTTCAATTACAAAATGCATTTTTCAGCTGCAGCATCTTCTTACTGATCCTCCAGCACTGATACCAATATTAGCAAATACTGATATGTAAAGTGTAGATGATCAAAGTATCTATCAGCATCTAATAATGTTTCTACTCACTGTAAATATCAGATCCTGATTGATTTTAGTTATAGTCTTATTTTCTATATAGTATATTTATTATTTTGGCACCTGGGGGACGGCTCTAACAAAATGTCATTGTATTATGCAGTGACAATAAAGATATCTTAATAAACTTTATTTTATTCAGTAATAATGAAGCGCTGATATCAGAACAACAAAAACGACTCAAACAGTGAATTTATGTTCAGCTTGTAGTTTGTTATTTATAATATCTGTGCACATATTGTTTAAATAGAAATGTTCACATACTGGTGAATGATACTGAATACATCACAGAGCAGGAGACTCAGTTTTTATGAACCCACTGAATGACACGTGGCTCAGTATATACAGTCTATACAACACAAAAATGATACATGCAGAAATCTGAACACACACCTGATGTTAAACACACATTAGTGGGCTTTAGTGATGAGTTATGAGAGAATGTTTTAGCTCCTGATGAAAATTAAAATGCTCACCCATTGGACAATAAATGGACAATAAATACAAATTTCTAACAGGGGGTCAAAGTCATTTAGTTGATGGGCTGCAGGCGGTCCAGTTTAAAATGGACCAATCAGTAAAAACCTCTGCATAATAATGGACATGATCTTTAACAATCTGACAACACTCACGTCCTCATTTAATGAGCGACTCATTTACTAAAACATGAACAGCCTGAGATGGTTTAGGAAAAATAAGAGCAACAATATATCCAGTTTGTCCTCATTTATTAAGTTTACTGTTACACTGCAGTCAGTTTACAGTTTACACAAAGTTGATCTATGACATCACACAATCATCACATACAGAGTTTTTAAAGTAAACAACAATTGTGTTTGGAGTCATTTTGACTCCATGTGTTCACTGCTGTTCAGTAATGTCTGCATCACCACAGCACAAACAGCAGCAGTGCTTTTATTGGAAAATAATCACTCATTTCACACTAATGTTCACACTTTGTTAAAGTAAAAATATCTGCAGTAAAACTTTGAGTATTTTAATCATTCCAGGTTTTCCAACATGAGGAGAGTTTTTTATTTCCCTGCTGATTTTATAATAATGTCAGAGTGGCTTTTCTGCACTGACCAACTGTCTGTAACAATGGCTGAATAAAGAATTTCTAAAAACTAATAATAACGACTCTCCTTGTAAAAGCAGCATTACTGTCTACAGTGTTTACCAAGGATGGAGAACACTGAGCTGCACTGATGGCAACTGAGTCTGAGAAATGTAACCTCAGCAGTCAGAGCTGTGCTGCCTGAGCAGATTAAACCTGTGTGGCTTTATTAATAACACATTTCTTTCCTTCTAACCACCTCCTTTTGTTCCTGTTTTCCTCTGTTTCTCACTCTCTGCATGTTGTGTGAACAACACTTTAAATGTTCAGAGTTGTGTGTCTGAGTACAGAGGATCGGTCTCACAGGTCTTTGGAACAGACTCTGAGGAACATCTGGAGAACCTGCTGCAGTTCCCCCCAAGGAGCTGATGGTGAAGGCAGTCTACTCCCGGGGCCTCGACATGCTTTGAAACCATCAAACTGTTTACCATTAAACGCCTCACAGTTAGCCCAACTCAGGCTGTCACTGCCTGCAGCTCAGGGTCTGATTTTGGACACTGCTGCTTAAGTGGATCTTCAAACTTCTTCAGGACTTTTAAGACTGCTGAGAAATGTGGATCTCAGGGCTGAGGTCAGCATGAACTCCAAGGACTGAATTTCTGGGATGTGCAGATTCTGTAGAAAAAGGAATCAGTGTTAAGGTCACATAAAGCAGCACAATGTTTGAATATCCTCAGAAATGTCCTTTACATTTTATTTACATCTAAATATATGACCTGATGGTTCTGCATGTGTACCTGCAGCACTAAGGTTCATGTTCACAGCATATATTTTCCACAGTAGGACACTTATGAATGAACACAAGATTATGACATGTTCTCTGAAATCACTTAAACCTGAACATTAACAGTTGGGTTATTATTGAGTGTATTATTGATAATGTTCCAGTCAGTCCTGACAGAGGTCACAGACTGCTGCACAGAAGCATCCCTCTGTATTTACTGTGACTGGGCTTTGGACACAGAGACATTCATACAGTTATTCTGCTTATTCTCCTTTCATAATTCCTTCATAAAGCTTTGAGTACTTTTCTTCCATCAGTCATATCCTAGTCTGCCTCAGCTGATCACATCCTCCACTGACTCCTACACAGTCAGTTTCAGCTAACTGCTTCAGCTAGCTGCTCTCTGACGTCATGTTGCTGCTGAACCATCAGCTGAGTAATCAGCTGTTCCAGTTACAGCTGCTGATGAAGCTACTGAACAAACAGAAACAGCTACTTACAGTTAGCATGTGCTGAATCCAGTGAAGGTCCATCTGAGCCAGCCTTGCATCGGCACAGCCACCGCTACCAGCAGGCTAATGTTACCGTTAGACTGAGTAAGACGCCACCTGGTGGAACGCACTGAGCATATGCGAAACCCTGAGCCTGTGAGCCTGAGCTGAGGGTGAAAGAGCCCTTTATCACGGACAAATCTGCGTATCTGCGGAGAAAGAGCTGCAGCAAAGGTCAGGGTGTAAACGCTGGGTGTATTTTTAGTGATTCAAGCGAAAGCGAAGTGGGGAAATTATTTCTCTAGTCGCATTTTCTGTACATAACAGCTGTGCATATGATATGATCAATAACAGAGGCACGGCGCTGATTAGGCGCCGCTGTGCTGATTCACACACACACACACACAAACACACAAAAGGCACAAAACAGAAAACGGAAGAGGGAGAAGGATAAAAATGTTGGGATGAAAAAAAAGTTTTTCAAAGTAGTTTAAAGACAGTCGGTAATTTATGTGAGTGAGCCTCAAGAGGAGGCTTTAAATACTCAGGTTAGCTTAAGTTACTAGTATTAAAATAACAAGTCACTGTTCTGCAAGTGTGTGCTGTAGTTACAATATAACAGATCATAACAAGAAAAAAAATGAATAAATAAATAAAGCCTAAGTAGGATCTCCCCACTTAGGCTCCCGTTTTTTGTGTGTGTGTGTGTGGGGGGGGGGGGGGGGGGGGGGGGACTAAAAATGTGTCCGCATACACTTAAGAAAGTATATAGCTGCACCTTTGGCTACAATAATAGCCACATATGTGTGGACCAAACCATCCATACATGTGTATTTCAAATGGTATGAATTTAACAACACTGTTATTAATAACAGTGTCATATAAAAAGACCAAAACATGAATTCCTAACTGACCTGCCGCCGCCTCCTGTACTCCCAGGAGAAACAGGATCATCACGGTCTTCATTGTGACCTCCGGGATCCAAACTTTTAACAAACTTTATGCGCTTTGCTGTTCAGAGAAACTAACTGTGCTTCAAAGCTAAAGGAGGCAAAACCAGAACGACAACATGCTGATGGTGACGTTTGCTCTCAGGAATACATCGAGTATTCATTTCACTTTAACTAGTAGTGACTTCATGGATTTCTTTACAAATAAAATTTTAGACATTAGAGAAAAAATTATTCATAACCATCTCAAAGATTTATCTTCATGTTCGGCTGCTTTCAGCACTGCTGGTATTTGTTTAGACTCTTTGGCTCCAGTTGATCTTTCAGAGTTAACTTCAATAGTTACTTCCTCCAAACCAGCAACATGTTTGTTAGATCCCATTCCTACTAGACTGTTCAAAGAAGTCTTTCCAATTATTGATGCTTCTATCTTAAAAATGATCAATCTGTCTTTATTAGTTGGCTATGTACCACAGACCTTCAAGGTGGCTGTTATTAAACCTCTACCTTAAAAGCCATCACTGACCAGGGTTATTATAGTTAACGAAAACGAACGAAATAACGAAAACTGAAATTGAAAAAACATTGTCGTTAACTGAAATAAATAAAAACTAAAATTAAAAGGAAAAAACGATAACTAACTAAAACTGTATTGTAACTAACTAAAATCGTAGATAAATGCCCTTCCTTTTTATTGTTTGTCATTTTATTTCAAAGCCTTGTGGACTGATCATGTTCTGCTCTCCGAGTTTAAGCTGGGAGTGCCGTCGGGCAGTTGTGTGCGTGCGTGCGCTTTTTGCACTGTTTTTGCGGCTTAATTCAATTCAATTCAATTTTATTTATATAGCGCCAAATCACAACAAACTGTCGCTTCAAGGCGCTTTGTATTGTGGGTAAAGACCCTACAATAATACAGAGAAAACCCAACAGTCAAAACGACCCCCTATGAGCAGCACTTGGTGACAGTGGAAAGGAAAAACTCCCTTTTAACAGGAAGAAACCTCCAGCAGAACCAGGCTCAGGGAGGGGGGGTCATCTGCCGCGACCGGTTGGGCTGAGGGGAGAGAAAGACATGCTGTGGAAGAGAGCCAGCGATTAATATCAATTAATGATTAAATGCAGAGTGGAGTATAAACAAAGTAAATAAGGTGAATGAGAAGAAACAGTGCATTATGTGAACCCCCCAGCAGCCTAGGCCTATAGCAGCATAACTAAGGGATGGTTCAGGGTCACCTGATCCAGCCCTAACTATAAGCTTTATCATAAAGGAAAGTTTTAAGCCTAATCTTAAAAATAGAGAGGGTGTCTGTCTCCTGAATCCAAGCTGGAAGCTGGTTCCACAGAAGAGGCGCCTGAAAGCTGAAGGCTCTGCCTCCCATTCTACTCTTAAGTATCCGAGGAACCACAAGTAAGCCAGCAGTCTGAGAGCGAAGTGCTCTGTTGGGGTGATATGGTACTATGAGGTCTTTGAGATAAGATGGTGCCTGATTATTCAAGACCTTGTATGTGAGGAGAAGAATTTTAAATTCTATTCTAGATTTAACAGGGAGCCAATGAAGAGAAGCCAATATGGGAGAAATCTGCTCTCTCTTTCTAGTCCCTGTCAGTACTCTAGCTGCAGCATTTTGGATCAGCTGAAGGCTTTTCAGGGAGCTTTTAGGACAGCCTGATAATGAATTACAATAGTCCACCCTAGAAGTAATAAATGCATGAATGAGCTTTTCAGCATCACTCTGAGAAAGGATGTTTCTAATTTTAGAAATATTGCGCAAATGCAAAAAAGCGGTCCTACATATTTGTTTAATATGTGCATTGAAGGACATATCCTGGTCAAAAATGACTCCAAGATTTCTCACAGTGTTACTGGAGGCCAAAGTAATGCCATCCAGAGTAAGTATCTGGTTAGACACCATGTTTAGAGCAGGAAATTAGAGGTCATCCAGGCCTTTATGTCTTTAAGACATTCCTGCAGTTTAACTCATTGATGTGTGTCATCTGGCTTCATTGATAGGTAAAGCTGAGTATCATCTGCATAACAATGAAAATTGATGCAATGCTTTCTAATAATACTGCCTAAGGGAAGCATGTATAATATAAATAGAATTGGTCCTAGCACAGAACCCTGTGGAACTCCATAATTAACCTTAGTGTGTGAAGAAGACTCCCCATTTACATGAACAAATTGGAGTCTATGAGATAAATATGATTCAAACCACTGCAGTGCAGTACCTTTAATACCTATAGCAAGCTCTAATCTCTGTAATAAAATGTTATGGTCAACAGTATCAAAAGCTGCACTGAGGTCCAACAGGACAAGAACAGAGATGAGTCCACTGTCAGAGGCTCTAAGAAGATCATTTGTAACCTTCACTAATGCTGTTTCTGTACTGTGATGAATTCTGAAACCTGACTGAAACTCTTCAAATAAACCGTTCCTCTGCAGATGATCAGTTAGCTGTTTTACAACTACTCTTTCAAGAATCTTTGAGAGAAAAGGAAGGTTGGAGATTGGCCTATAATTAGCTAAGACAGCTGGGTCAAGTGATGGCTTTTTAAGTAGAGGTTTAATTACAGCCACCTTGAAGGTCTGTGGTACATAGCCAACTAATAAAGACTGATTGATCATTTTTAAGATTGAAGCATCAATAATTGGAAAGACTTCTTTGAACAGTCTAGTAGGAATGGGATCTAACAAACATGTTGCTGGTTTGGAGGAAATAACTATTGAAGTTAACGCTGAAAGATCAACTGGAGCAAAAGAGTCTAAACAAATACCAGCAGTGCTGAAAGCAGCCGAACATGAAGAATAATCTTTGAGATGGTTATGAATAATTTTTTCTCTAATGTCTAAAATTTTATTTGTAAAGAAATCCATGAAGTCACTACTAGTTAACGTGAAAGGAATACTCGGCTCTGCAGAGCTCTGACTCTTTGTCAGCCTGGCTACAGTGCTGAAAACAAACCTGGGGTTGTTCTTATTTTCTTCAATTAATGATGAATAGTAAGATGTCCTAGCTTTACGGAGGGCTTTTTTATAGAGCAACAAACTCTTTTTCCAGGCTAAATGAGCATCTTCTAATTTAGTGAGACGCCATTCCCTCTCCAGCTTTCGGGTTATCTGCTTTAAGCT
This sequence comes from Archocentrus centrarchus, assembly GCF_007364275.1. Taxonomy (NCBI): domain Eukaryota; kingdom Metazoa; phylum Chordata; class Actinopteri; order Cichliformes; family Cichlidae; genus Archocentrus; species Archocentrus centrarchus. Next base: position 7,476,265 of record NC_044356.1, read on the forward strand.
GTGCGTTTGTGAATTATACCACGAAGTCAGGCACTTCTGATTTGAAGCTTTCCTTTTCAGAGGAGCCACAGTATCCAAAGTTATACGCAGTGAGGATGTAAAACTATTGACGAGATAATCAACCTCACTGGGAGCAGACTTTAGGTAGCTGCTCTGCACTGTGTTGGCACATGGCACTGAACAGCATAACAATGAAGGAATTAGATCCTTAAACTTAGTTACAGCACTTTCAGAAAGACTTCTACTGTAATAAAACTTATTCCCCACTGCTGTGTAATCCATTAAAGTAAATGTAAATGTTACTAAGAAATGATCAGACAGGAGGGGGCTTTCAGGGAATACTGTTAGGTCTTCAGTTTCTATGCCATATGTTAGGACAAGATCCAGAGTATGATTAAAGTGGTGGGTGGGCTCCTTTACATTTTGAGAGAAGCCAATTGAATCTAACAATAGATTAAATGCAGTGTTGAGGCTGTCATTCTCAGCATCTACATGGATGTTAAAATCACCCACTATAATGATTTTATCTGAACTGAGCACTAAATCAGATAAAAAGTCTGAGAAATCAGACAGAAACTCTGAGTAAGGACCAGGTGGACGATAGATAATAACAAATAAAACAGGTTTTTGATTTTCCCAATTAGGGTGGACAAGAATAAGAGTCAGGCTTTCAAAAGAATGAAAACTTTGTCTGGGTCTTTGATTAATTAATAAGCTGGAATTGAAGATTGCAGCTAATCCTCCTCCTCGACCTGTGCTCCGAGCATTCTGACAGTTACTGTGACTCGGGGGTGTTGATTCATTTAAACTAACATATTCATCCTGCTGTAACCAGGTTTCTGTAAGGCAGAATAAATCAATATGTTGGTCAATTATTAAATCATTTACTAATAGGGACTTGGAAGAGAGAGACCTAATGTTTAACAATCCACATTTAATTGTTTTATTTTTTGGTGCAGTTGATGAAGCTGTATTATTTATTGTTTTTGAATTTTTATGCTTAAATAGCTTTTTGCTGATTTTAGCTTTGGTTTTTGGTGGTCTGGGAGCAGGCACCGACTCTATGGGGATGGGGTTTTGTGGGGATGGCAGGAGGAGAGAAGCTGCAGAGAGGCGTGTAAGACTGCAACTCTGCTTCCTGGTCTCAACCCTGGGTAGTCAGTTTTTAGGAGGGTTAATAAATTTGGCCAGATTTCTAGAAATGAGAGCTGCTCCATCCAAAGTGGGATGGATGCCGTCTCTCCTAACAAGACCAGGTTTTCCCCAGAAACTTTGCCAATTATCTATGAAGCCCACGTCATTTTTTGGACACCACTCAGACAGCCAGCGATTCAAGGAGAACATGCGGCTAAACATGTCGCTCCTGGTCTGATTGGGGAGGGGCCCAGAGAAAACTACAGAGTCCGACATCGTTTTTGCAAAGTTACACACCGAGTCAATGTTAATTTTAGTGACCTCCGATTGGCGTAACCGGGTGTCATTAATGCCGACGTGAATAACGATCTTACCAAATCTACGATTAGCCTTAGCCAGCAGTTTCAAATCTCCATGAATGTCGCCTGCTCTGGCCCCTGGAAGACATTTGACTATGGTCACCGGTGTCTCTAGCTTCACGTTTCTCAAAACAGAGTCACCAATAACCAGAGTTTGTTCCTCGGCGGGTGTGTCGCCGAGTGGAGAAAAACGGTTAGAGACGTGAACAGGTTGGTGGTGTACCCGGGGCTTCTGCTTAGGACTACGCTTCCTCCTCACCGTCACCCAGCTGGCCTGTTTTCCCTGCTGCTCGGGATCTGCTGGGGGGGAGCTAACGGCGGCTAAGCTACCATGGTCCGCACCCGCTACAGGGGCCTGGCTAGATGTAGGATTTTCCAGGGTGCGGAGCCGAGTCTCCAGTTCAGAAAGCCTGGCCTCCAGAGCTACAAACAGACTACATTTATTACAAGTACCGTTACTGCTAAAGGAGGCCGAGGAGTAACTAAACATGTGACACCCAGAGCAGGAAAGTGCAGGAGAGACAGGAGAAGAAGCCAAAGTCTATCTCTAATATCTCTTAATGCTAGGGGTTTGCGTAACAATGTTAAGCGCAAAGCTTTATTTCTTTTTGCCAAGCAGTTCATAACAGACCTTGTCTCTACAAGAATCTCACTCTGTGCCAAATGATACCAACTACTGGAAATCGCAGTGGGGTAACTCCATTTGGCTCTCTCATGGCACAGAGCATTCAGCGGGGGTCACTACATTAAAGAACAGGTTTAATGGGGATGTTTTATGTACTAAGTGTGACCCTGCTGGTCATTTCATTTGCCAAACCATACAATGTAACGACCAGATATACATAATATGCAACATGTATGGGTACAATTCAAGACAGGAAAATAACAATCTCATTGCATCTATAGAGGATATACTGCTAAGCTGTTTATCCAAATTTCCAAATGCTAAGTTACTGTTAGGAGGTGACTTTAATATTGTACTTGATAGTGCCATTGATAAATGGCCTCCAAGGTCAACAAATAGAACAAATACAAATTTCACTGCATTCATGGATAAATTTAATCTTGAAGACATATGGAGAGTAAAATATCCTAATAAAAATGCTTTTACATGGAGCAATAAAACAGGGTCCAAGCAATCTAGAATTGATTTTTGGTTAATTTCCCAGGGTTTTAACAAAAATGATATTGAGGTGGGCATACACCCCACTCCCCTCACAGATCATAAGGCTATATATGTTAAAATAAAATTATCCGTCTCTCAATTAGGTGCTCTCCATTCAGGATACTGGAAACTTAACAGCTCAGTACTAACGAATGAGGTGGTAAAGAGAGAGGTGATGCGTATGATTTCACACTTTTGGTCTAAAGCCAGAAAAGAGGAACAATTTGGCGTCAACTGGGAGCTTCTGAAGTTCGAGCTTGGTACTTTTTTAAGAAAATTCAGCAGTGATTTAGCCAAATCTAGAAAAATTGAGGAGTTAAATGTGGTGTCAAGGATCACTTGTTTGTCTAGTAAAACCCCAGATACATTGTCAGAGGGTGAAAGACTAGAACTCTCAATTCTGCAAACTAAATTAGACACACTGTATAATCTGAAAGCTAAAGGTGCCTTTGTCAGATCTAGAGCAAGATGGCTGGAGGAGGGAGAACAAAATTCTCACTACTTTTTCAATTTAGAGAAACACCACTCCAAGATTAACAGTCTCAATAAGCTAAATGTGAATGGGGTGCTTACAGATGATCATAAGATAATATCCATATACTGTAGTCAATTTTATGCAGAATTATACAGTTCCAAATTTTGCCAGAGGTCGGCTGATGCCTTTCTGAACTCCGTAACAGCTAAAAACATCTCCGAAGATGAGATGGAGCTGTGTGATGATCCTATTAGACTTGAGGAGGTTATAGATGCAATCAATCAACTAAAAAATAATAAGTCACCTGGCACTGATGGTCTGGTCTCAGAATTTTACAAATCTTTCACGGAAGATCTGGCTCCCTTTCTCTTTGAGGTTTATTTGGAAAGTATAGAAAATGACACAACCATGACGCAAGGACTAACAACACTAATTCCCAAATCCAATAAAGACACTTCCCTGATTGATAATTGGCGCCCAATATCATTACTTAATAATGACTATAAAATATTTGCTTTAATTTTTGCAAGAAGATTGAAAATGGTACTGGGCTCAGTAATTGAAGAAACACAGTCAGGTTTTATGTCTAAAAGACACATAACAAACAATATTAGGCTAGTTATGGACATTATAGATTACTCTGATATTCTAGATGATGATGGATTTATTCTGTTCCTAGATTTCTATAAGGCCTTTGACACAGTGGAGCACCAGTTTATCCTACAGTCTTTGCATAAATTTGGCTTTGGTACTTATTTTTCTTCTGCTATAAAGACACTTTATAAGAACAGCAGCAGCTCTATTAAATTACCAAGTGGCACATCCCCCAGATTCAATCTTTCTAGAGGAATAAGACAGGGCTGTCCTGCCTCCCCCTACCTCTTTCTGTTGGTGGCACAGCTTATGGCATATCATATCAAAAATAGTACTGTGGAAGGCATCTCCCTCCTTGGCAGAGAACTAATTTTAACACAACTTGCAGATGACACAACACTCTTTTTGAGAAATGAAGGCCAGATCCCTGTAGCCATTAATGTAATTCAGGAATTTTCAAAGGCATCAGGTTTGTGCCTCAATCTTAATAAATGTGAACTTATGGCTATCAAGAACTGTACAAAACCTGAACTGTATCGCATTCCCATAAAGGAGGAAGTGCAATACTTAGGAATCTCAATAATAAAAGATCAAAACAAAAGAAGCACCGCAAATTTCAACCCAATTATACAGAAAACCCAAAGTAAATTAAATCAGTGGCTCTTACGAGACTTATCACTGAGAGGAAGAGTTTTGCTCAGCAAAGCAGAAGGAATATCTCGGCTAATATATGCAGCTTTGGCTCTGCATCTCTCTGATGAGACCCTAAAAGTTATTGATAAAATGCTCTTTAACTTTGTCTGGAAAAATAGGAATCACTATTTGAAGAAGTCAGTTGTCATGAATGCATGTGAAAATGGTGGTCTCTCTATCCTGGATTTTTACACTTTAAACAATACATTCAAAGTTAATACTTTAAAGCAAATCTTTAGAAACCCAACTTCAATTTGGAATATTATTCCTCTCCATATATTGTCTAAGCTGGGTGGTATTGAGTTTTTTCTTGTTTGTAACTATGACATTGATAAAATCCCTGTTAAGATATCTGCTTTTTATCGCCAGGCCTTTCTCTCATGGTCCCTCATCTACAAGCATAATTTCTCTCCCCACAACTTTCTGATTTGGAATAACAAAGACATCTTATATAAACAGAAATCTCTGTTTTTGGAACACTGGTTTCAGAACAACATCATATGGGTTGACCAGCTATTCAATAGCAAAGGCCTTTTGCTCACCTATGAAGAATTTCTTAGAAAATTTAATATCCCTGTAACTCCTGGAGACTATGCCAGGGTATTTGGAGCCATCCCCTCTGGTGTATGTATGCTTTTTAAGGGCCAAAAGAGACTTGACGTTTATGACCTCACCTGTCTGTCTCCAGCAGACACGCCTGTAGGGAAAATTTGTCTATCTGATCAGCGAAGAAATAACAGAGCTATAAGAACATTATTTCTAGATAACCGCACAACACGACCGGATGTTATTCCATACTGGAATGGGTTTGTGGATGGGATACCATGGAGAAAGGTGTGGCTTCTCCCAAATACATATCTGATTACAAATAAAGTTAAAGAAGTCTCTTTTAAAATTATCCATAAGATATATCCTGCTAAATCTTATGTAAAAAGCAGATTCAAGAAAGATATAGATACTAACTGTAGCTTTTGTGATACATGTCCTGAAACTGTTGTTCACCTGTTTTGGTATTGCCCATTTGTTAATGCATTTTGGCAAGAACTGTGTGACTTTATTCACAGTAACATAGAAAAAAACTTTGTCTTATCGTGGAAGGCAGTACTGTTTGGTCTTGTTAAAAACTGTACACAGAGAAATAACTCTGGCTACTTGATAAACCTTCTGTTGTTAATGTCAAAATATCATAGTCATTGTTGCAAATACTCTGGAAGGAAACCACTTTTTATTGCTTTTCACAATGAGGTCAAGCAATACATTCGGACAATCAAAGACTCAGACAAACAAAAGGCACTTCGAACCATTGAGGAATGTACTGCTTTGAATGTTTTCTTATGATCCTGAACCCCCCTAGCATTCTCTTTTCTTTTTTGTTAAGTTAATTATCTCCTTGGACTGTGCAGTATGACTATTGTGTGTAGAATTGTTTTTTCTGATACTTACTGTATGCTATTTCTTTCTGTTTGTATCAGTAAATAGTCCAAATTAAAAAAAAAAAAAAAAAAAAACAGGAGAAGAAGCCATGCTGGTAGTGAGTCGGCTAAGGGCTAAGCTACTAGCTGAGCTAAGCTAGCGAATTTCTAAAAACAAATAAAGTGAGTAATGTGAATACAGGTGATTCAGCAAAGAGTATGCTATTTAAAGTAGGTGAAGATTACACTAAAATATGTTATTATCCAGATAAATCGAGTTATACAGATATAACAGCAAACAGACAGCAAAACACTGTGCTCCGAAACAGGAACAGGAAGTGATACAATACCGCAGTGAGAGCCAACACCAAGTGATAGCGCCACCCTTGTAAAACAGCAAAAGGCTTACCTTTTATATTGTCATTATGCACTCCAGTTTTGTAGCTGTTTTTAAAGCTTTAAATTATAAATAAAGTATAGAAAGTAGAAGACATCACAGACCTCAGTCTTTTCACCTCACCGCGTTGGAATTGGCTTCTAGTTCCCTCAAGTGGCCTTTTGGTGGTTGGATTCCCACTACACAGATAGAAGCGTGTCTTGTTGTGAATGATGAAAAATGTATGGAACACGTCTCAGTGAGGAAAAAACAGCAACGTCAAAGTCCACCTGAGAAGCGCACACAAGGCTATTGATGAGAAAATGAAGCTTTTGTGAAGCACTGAACCATTTGAGCTAAATGGTTCGAAAATAGGTTCATTACTCGAAGCTTTAATTACAGCGCCCTCTCCTGGAAAAGGACACGCTCACACACCTCAATGATCTGAAGCATCTTTGCATCGTGACCTCCTGCGTGACCTCATCAGAAGCTCAAATGTCATTACACCAGCCCTTACAGGCTGGCTCAGCGACGCTCATGTCAGGGAGGGGCCAGAGCCTCCCTATATAATAGGCCGACATAGCGTCAGATGTCATTCAAAACAAGCCCACCTCTTCCTCGCTTCCATTGCAAGGAGGGTGGTCTGGTGAGACACTCACTCATGCTACTCAGAGAACCGGGGTTATATACATAACCTTAAGTTATCATGATATCAGGTTCTATTTACAAATAAAGATGAATGAATGTGTGAGCTGTGTTGTTGAGCAGAGTGCTGGGAAAACACGGCATTAACTGGGTGTGCTTGTGTAACTACTGCTTTTGTGTTAATCTTGATAAGACAGGTCCGTCATCACGTTGAAAGGATGAGCCAGCAAAGGTTGTGTTGAATTCATAACTCAGCAGTAACTGTTGACCATAACAACCCTAAATCTGTGCGAGTATGAACCTGGCTGACTGTCTCACTCTCACTCTCACTCGTAACCAGCGAATCCCCTGAATCAGTGAGGTGATTCATTCCTAGAAGGAAGCAGTTGCTGCTTCGGACATCAAATGTCACGTGATTTTTTTTCCGTCCTGAAACAAGCTGTGAAGCAGTGGTTCTATGGAGTTGTAAGCCCAGGGTTCAAGCACGTATCGAACCTTCGGTTTCACAGTCTCATCACTATATAAGGCAGCTAAACCGCTCTGAACCGACGTGATCTGGCGTTCAGTTCCGGAGAAATGTGACTACTTCTCGCTGCCATGCAGCTGCAACGTTGTGATGAACCTGTTCCGTCCTTGTGCGTTTCCGGCCACTTTATCAGTGAGAGAATAACAATCAGGAACAATCATATAAGGACTCACAAATGTCAGCAAATTCCTGGAGGGAGCTGCTAAAACTGTCGGGATGGACTCGAGGGAATGAAGAAGGTGAAAAAACAGGGACAAATGTGTTTGCAGCCAAAAAACTGAGCACAAAGAGGAGGACCAAAAGAAGTCCCAGCCGGCACCGCATATAAAACACCAGCACACGACCGTAAGGTAATGAACACACACAATCCAGCTACACAAGCAGAAGTGCGACATGAGGTCGGCCACATATCGAGCATCTAACCAAGCTAGCTCCAAAACAGAAGCTGTTGTTAATCTGCTGCACTGACACTGAACTTTATTGTAGAATTTATTGTAGAATTTATTGAGTTTGGCAGTTCATGTTTTTGTTTCTCCCTGTTGATGTTCATGTGTGTCCTTAATATTACACACATTTAGCATGTAGTGCTGCTGTCTGTGAACAGTTGGTTGTTGAATATATTTCTTTAAATGGTATCTTTGGTTGAGTTTTTATTACACAAGAGTTACTCTTGTACCTTGAATCTTGTACCTGACAAAGTCTGAAAAACTAAAACTAATACTGAAACTAACAAAACTAAAACTAAGCAATAAAACAAAAATAAAAACTAATAAAAATGAGCAAAACCACTCTGAAAACTAATTAAAACTGATTGAATTAAAGAAAAAAAGTAAAAACTAACTAAAACTAAACGATAAGGTAAAATCCAAAACTATTATAACCCTGTCTCTGACCCAGCTGTCTTAGCTAATTATAGGCCAATCTCCAACCTTCCTTTTCTCTCAAAGATCCTTGAAAGAGTAGTTGTAAAACAGCTCACTGATCATCTGCAGAGGAACGGTTTATTTGAAGAGTTTCAGTCAGGTTTCAGAATTCATCACAGTACAGAAACAGCATTAGTGAAGGTTACCAATGATCTTCTTACAGCCTCTGACAGTGGACTCATCTCTGTTCTTGTCCTGTTGGACCTCAGTGCAGCTTTTGATACTGTTGACCATAACATTTTATTACAGAGATTAGAGCATACTATAGGTATTAAAGGTACTGCACTGCAGTGGTTTGAATCATATTTATCTAATAGACTCCAATTTGTTCATGTAAATGGGGAGTCTTCTTCACACACTAAGGTCAATTATGGAGTTCCACAGGGTTCTGTGCTAGGACCAATTTTATTTACATTATACATGCTTCCCTTAGGCAGTATTATTAGAAAGCATTGCATCAATTTTCATTTTTATGAAGATGATACTCAGCTTTATCTAGCAATGAAGCCAGATGACACACATCAATAAGTTAAACTGCAGGAATGTCTTAAAGACATAAAGGCCTGGATGACCTCTAATTTCCTGCTTTTAAATTCAGATGAAACTGAAGTTCTTGTTCTCGGCCCCACAAATCTTAGAAACATGGTGTCAAACCAGATATTTACTCTGGATGGCATTACTTTGGCCTCCAGTAACACTGTGAGAAATCTTGGAGTCATTTTTGACCAGGATATGTCCTTCAATGCACATATTAAACAAATATGTAGGACCGTTTTTTTGTATTTGCGCAATATTTCTAAAATTAGAAACATCCTTTCTCAGAGTGATGCTGAAAAGCTAATTCATGCATTTATTACTTCTAGGCTGGACTATTGTAATTCATTATTATCAGGCTGTCCTAAAAGCTCCCTGAAAAGCCTTCAGCTGATCCAAAATGCTGCAGCTAGAGTACTGACAGGGACTAGAAAGAGAGAGCAGATTTCTCCCATATTGGCTTCTCTTCATTGGCTCCCTGTTAAATCTAGAATAGAATTTAAAATCCTTCTCCTCACATACAAGGTCTTGAATAATCAGGCCCCATCTTATCTCAAAGACCTCATAGTACCATATCACCCCAACAGAGCACTTCTCTCTCAGACTGCTGGCTTACTTGTGGTTCCTCGGATACTTAAGAGTAGAATGGGAGGCAGAGCCTCTGCTCTGCTGCTTACACCTCTGCTCCACAGCCTTAAATTCATGCTAATTGAAATAAAATAAAATAAAATAAATGACAAATATTTTATTAAAAAAAGAGGTCACAGGGTCACGAGGTGATAAGATTTTATTCTTTCTGATGGTTGCAGAGAAAGAGCTTAATTATATTGTGGCACCCAAGAAGTGTAGCCACATATGGGAAGTTGCAGGGGTATAAATAATATAAAAAAAAGAACTATTCATAGTATTGCTGTAATATTTTTATTTTATCTGAATTCATGTATGTGTTGATATTAACTTTGAAGTATAACAAAGGGCCCTGATATGAAAAGGAGAGGCGATCTGTTGGGTGTCAGTGGGGTGGAACTATTGTCTCGTTTCCATTGTCCGGGGGGGGGGGGGGGGGGGGGGCAGTGCCGGGCAAGGACCCATCTGAGCTTCAGGAAGGGGTTCATGAAGGCTGCTTTTAATACATTAGCTCATTCATGTACAGTAAGCAGTTACTAAAATCTGATGATAGTGGGGTGGCTGAATTGTTTGTTTTAGAGGATGCTGTTGATGCTGCTATTAAGAACTGAGATGTATCTTTTTTGTCACAGTTGGGGTCAAATACCAAGCAAACCACTCACCAGATAACACAGATGAGTCACTGCGTATAACCATCTGGGTAAAACATCTCAAACAGGAGACTCAACCAATCCAACTGGCCCAGCCAGTTCATTTACATTATCTCAGGGTGATGATGCTTTAATTGCTAGCCCGGTTAATCCCAGGCTAGCTAGTGATATGGCAAACACTGAGCTATTAACTAGCTATGAGGAACTTGGGAAAAGGCTCAGAGAAAGCATGATGACTCATACACTACCAGCACCGGTAACACAACAACCCACACACACACACACACACACCGCTGTTGGCATCACAGTCTTGCACAACACAAAACCCATCAATCCACCCCTCACCACAGCAACAAACCATCCATGATAGAAGAATCTTTTTGAGAGACCTCTCTTGCCTCCAGAGAAAGGGTTCAAAGTGCAGGGAGGCCAGATTGGTGACTGTTCCTGAAATAAGTTATAGTCACATGTGCAAGCAGATTGAAGAAGAAATTGTTTGTGGCATGCTCCGAATAATAAAACCAGGAACCTTCAAAGACATGCTAATGAATAAAGATGACCTCACTGTGACTGACCCTAAGGGATTCCTCCAGGCTCACCTGAGGGAGAAAAACAGTACAGAGTTATTTCAGGAACTGATGTGTGCTAGACTGGAGGAGAATGAGACACCACAACAGTTTCTCTATCACATGATTGGATTGAAACAGCGTTTTCTTTTCATGTCTAAACTATCAGATACAAGCATAAAATACAGTGCAGGCACTATATAGGAGGTCTTTCTACATTCAGTGCATCAGGGGCTTGGGCATAAATATGGTGACATATGCCCAGAACTCAAACCTGTCCTGACAAGCAGTGACATAAGTGATGAAACAATATTACACCATGTTAAGAGAATCACCAGTGAGGAGAGCGAAAGTCAGAGGAGGATGGGCCCCGCTCGACGACAAGGTGCACACAGTGCCCAACTGGAAGTTGATGCAGTCCATGAACACTGCCCTGATACAAAGATAAATACAAAGGCAGACCCAATAAGAGAACTTCTAGCCAAGATTGAGGAGCTCACAAGCAAGGTTGAGGCTATAGAACAGCAAAACAATTCATAACCACCAGAGTCTCTGAGGTGGAAGTTGTACCATAATGGGAAAACCAAACAAGACAAGAGTTATGGCTGTCCAAAATGTCTTGATCAAGGCAGGCTGCCTAGAAAAACAAGAGACGCAGGGAAACGCAAACCGGTCACTGACACAGGGTGCCCAGTGATCGGATTGGAACTAAGGCCCCATGCTGGTGCTGCTAGGAAAGATGCACAAGTGAGCATCATCAGTCGCACACTGTAAACCCAGATTTTGATTCCACTTAAAAATACTAAGTTCATATTACTTAAAATTACCTAGAATGTCAACATTACTTGTTAATGCTGAGTAGACTGTACTTTTGATGGTCTATCTTATTGTAATCATGTGCTTGAGTTCAAACAATTTAATATCATCAAATTTTGCATCTGTTTATAGTTTATCCCAGTTTGAACAGACTGAATTAATGAGCAGCAGCATGGTGGCATGATGGTCAGCACTGCTGCCTCACAGGTAGATTGCCATCTAGAAGGTCTGGGTTGAAGTCCACCTTGAATTGATTGTTTGAGACTTTATTTTTTCATGAACTATAAAAGATAAGTTTGATCAAATAGAACATACAATTTAGTTCAACTGGAAATGGAGTAGTGCTTACTTAAATAAATGGGTGGTGATTGCTTAAACTAAGTATCTTCAGTTACTGAAACACTGTTATTAGTACATTCAACTTAGATCTTTCATTCCATTCCAAAATGTCTCGAGTACACTGAACATAGACCCCTGCACTTATTCAACTGTTTCATTACTTAAAAAATTTAAGGCAATGAGTTACCTTGGTTTTTTTAAGTGGATTCAACTTATCTGGGTTTACAGTGCACCTGAAAAGATCTAAATCTGTCTAACCTTGATATCCGGCCAATCTCTGAGATCATTGGGGAAATAGATGAGCTTAAAGTATATGCTGTTAATGGAGAGTCTATCCCCTTTGATGGCTGGGTAGACATAATGTTTAACTCAACCTCATATGAAAAGGAGAGGCGATGTGTTGGGTGGCATTCGGGCAGAACTATTGTCACGTTCCAATTGTCTGGAGGAGGGCGAGTGACAACAGCACTCGTCCTCCCACCTCTCAAAGCAGTTTGGAATGAAGCAAAGAAGTCCGCTGTCCTCATTGCTCCACCTCATTGTTATCCACCTCATACAGGTTGGTAAACTGTGTTTATGGCCCATTTCCCTGACTCAGAAGAGCTTGTGTCACTTAAGAGAGGGTTAAAAAAATTCCTCTAAGTTTGAAACTGAAATGGAAAAATAATCTCACATCAGTCAAACCTTTGGTTTAGAGGCGAGCTGTCCACCCACAGCCACCTGCCCTCAGCCGCTGAGTCGCTCAGGCCCATCCAGAACCTGTCCTCACGCTCCTTCATTATGCAGCTCAGTCTTTGGACCAGGAATTCCTAAACAGGAACATTTAAGGAAGATTACTTCAAAATTTAGGGATGAGATAAATGTGTGAACATGAAGCTGCAACAGTGTTTTATACCTGCTCCTCCCTGCTGTCAATCTTCACCAGGACTTGTCCTTTAGCTCTACAGTCAGCTCTGCTCCTGTACCAGGAGGATTTACTGATGGAGAAATGATAGCACTTCCCTCCATGATGCTCCCAGCCTGCTTCACATTTTAGGAGTGGCTGATCTTTGATCACAGCAAAGACTTTGGTCATTCAGAAGAAATTACTGCTCATATTTGTGTGAGTTGGAGACAGCAGCTCATATAATTATAAGATGAAACAATAAAGAAGATAATAATGAAATATGAATGAAAGATTTGCACTTCTGGTCATAAATAATCCAAGTTTCACAATATTGCCTCACATTCTTATCTGTAACGTTTCTGAGCGTTTCTCTGGTTTTTATGAGCTTAAATGCTGAAAAATAAGAAAAAACTAACAATGTTGGTGTCTCTTAACCTATTTATTCTTATAAATCTGCATAATTTAAAAGTATATAAGCAGGGATAAGATTTTTGGTTTCAGAAAAGAGTAAAAAAAAATTTCTCAATCATGTCTGAGCAGCTTTGGGTGCAAAGCAGTCAGTGTGAGAACAAAGAAGTAATTTCTAGTTCTGGTACACTGTAGTCTCCGTTTCTGTGGTTTCCTCGTGGGTAACCTGGTATAACCTGGTGAGCAGTTGCATTCTTGTGTTGTGGTTCATGGTTTTTGTTTCATTATTGTGGTTTTTGGTCCTTCTGTTCTCACTTCCTCTTCCTCTCTGTCACTGTCATTCCAAAACAAACAGTCAAATCTAAAAACAGACCTCAATAGAAACCAAAGTGAAAGTGATGACGCTTCTCATTACTGCCCTCCTGTGGCCACAGCTGGATCTTGTGACTTGGATCCTGCTGGAAACACAGTAATACAAAACCCTGCTCAACCTGACTCACAAAATAATCCACAACCCAACAATAAACCAGGAAACTAAGAACCAAACTGGGAAACACAACATAACACATTTAACAGATGATCAAGAACAAAAAGGATCAGGACACAGACACAAATCAGAGAAACACAGACGTGTGAAGCAGGATCTCCTCCCATCCCGGGTCCTCTGCTCCACGAAGCAAGAACAGCTATCTTTGATATCTGGATTCACCTACTGCACCCAAACACTGGCAATCAGACCATAAACTGCAGCTCTTTAAGGCTGAGCTCTATTTAAATACTTTACATTCTATATAATAATCTATACATTCATATGTTTGCAGTGTCCTGCATCTCTGAACAAACAGCTGTTAATGGGCTCAGAAACAAAGGCGAACATCTCAAAGTATATATTAAAAATCAGAGCTGAATTTAAAGGTCTGCCTGACTTTAATCATCTACACCTGGTGCCACACTCTAATCAGCTAATTAACTCCAAACACCTGCAAAGGCCTTTAAATGGTCTCTCAGTCTAGTTCTGTAGGCTACACAATCATGGGGAAGACTGCTGAGTGACAGCTGTCCAAAAGATGACCTTTGACACCTTGCACAAGGAGGGGAAGACACAAAAGGTCATTGCTGAAGAGGCTGGCTGTTCACAGAGCTCTGTGATTAACAGTCAAACACAACAATGATATTGTGAATTCACGTTTTATTGGTAGATGTTATTCAGGAGGGTCTGCAGTTTGGGTGGCAGCATCAGTCACATCTGTGTTCATATAAAAAAACAATAAGTCATGTTTTCAGTTGTCATTGATTATGCATATCATAGTGCAACAAAGTACATTTGCATTCATACAGTTCCAGTAACTATTGTATCGGCTTCATTAATAACTATCATTTCTTATATCATCAGTACTAATATTGCTGAACTGTATCTTACTTAAAAACATTATAATTATGTTAAAAAGATTCACTTTTTGTTTTATCCAACCATGTTCTTATAAGTGGACACTTTTTCTTACCATCTTTTGCATATGCAGCTGAGGCTCGCATAACTTCTATCTGGTCTAGCGTTTGTTTGAGGAGTTGGTTTTTGGTTTCTGGCTCCTTTTGCAGATATTCAGCCTTTTTTCTCTTGTTGCTTTAAGCATATCTGCTGAACAATGAGCGACGTTGTTCTTTAGTGTATGGGAAGGCTCTTTGCATACTTTGGATAGAGAATTGGAAAACATAAATAAAGCAGAATAAGGTAAGTGAATGACAGGCTTCACAGCTTATAAGTGATGATATTTTCAAAATCAGTCACCAAAAAAGAAAAAAATGTCCCTGTGTACTTACAGCTAGAAGTCCTGCCTTAATGCCTGCACTTCAGGGTCATCTATTTCAGGGTGTTTACTTGGTGATTGATATGCCATTTCTATGAAAATGAACAAGTCTAATTAATTGATTTGTAAACATTCGAACAGTTCCTTAAAATCACTGGAAATGTTATTAGTTTTGTTTTTGTCAAAATGATATTAATACAGTATAAATATGCTTTATAAAAAAAATGAAAAGGCGCTATATAGGAGGGTGAGAAGCTTTCAAAATGGATTTACTAAATTATAACTGGAAGAGTGTATATGACGAAGGTGATGTAAACAAAGCATATGAATTGTTCATACATACTTTTAAAACCTTGTACAATAAACACTGTCCAATACAACAATATTGTCACAAAAACCAAGTTCTCAAACTGTCCTTGGATGTCCAAGAGCTTACAGAATGCTTGGAAAAAAAAAGAATACTCTTTATAGGCAATTTATAAATTGTAGAACAAAACATAATGAACAAAAGTATAAAACATACAAGAATAGGTTAATCAGTATCATTAGGAAATATAAAATTGAGTATTATAATAAGCTATTTAATGAAAATAAGGACAATATTAAAGGAACATGGAATATATTAAATAGTATTATTAGAAATAAAGCAACCAAAGCTAATTATCCTGATTATTTTATAGAGAATAACATGCCAATTACAAATAGGAATGTGGTGGTTAATAGATTTAATGATTTCTTTGTTAAGGTGGGTCCAAGACTGGCCAAGGAAATAAAAAATATACCATCAGAGCAGAACAGTGTAAGTGAGTTTTGTAGACTTAACAATTCAAATTCATTATTTTTAAAACCGGTAGAAGAAAGAGAGATTATTGAAATGGTAAATAAATGTAAAAATAAACTTTCAACAGACTGGGATGATATTGATATGATAGTAGTAAAAAAGGTAATTGATGGAACAGTGTCCCCTTTAACATATCTTTGTAATTTATCATTCAGAACAGGTACATTTCCTGAGAGAATGAAAATTGCTAAAGTTATTCCTTTACACAAAGCCGGTGATATTCATGATTTTACTAACTATAGGCCATTCTCTTTACTTTCACAGTTCTCTAAGATAATGGAGAAACTGTTTGTGGCAAGGCTTGACAAATTCACTGAAAAAAGCAATGTTTTAATGGAAAGTCAATATAGTTTTAGGTCAGCCAGGTCAAGAATCAAGAAGACTTTATTGTCATATATACATAAACATATAATGAAAACATATAATGAAATTTGCATTCCAGAACACCCATCCAAGAGAAATACAAAAAACAGAAGCAAACAGGGGGGACAGGTGTCTGAGGTCGTGCAGCCATTGCCGGTGCTACCTTTATCAGTCCCAGAAAAGGAAACAACACACATCATGGGGTAGTTAGGTTAAAAAAAGAGTCGCCTGCGAGCACGTTCTCAGCTGGGCTACTCGCCCGCTTTACGGCTCAGGTCCAACAGGCTTTGAGTCTGAGTTTGTACGGCCCTGGACAGCCCATCCACCTGGGTCGGCAGCCTCTGCAGATGTCGAACTGCTGCCCAGATTTTCTTGATTTCCCGGTAAATCAGGTATCCTCTGAGCCCAAACAGAAAAGATACCGCTACCAAATAGCCGAATATGTAGATGTCTTCCACGTCTTCGACCTCGAGGGCTGAGAAGCACACAGGCCTCCACGAGCTCCAAGAATCGATGACGTATCCAACCGGATCTGTTCCACTCGGACACGCAGGCTCCCCTTTCCCCGATCTCATAGTGGAAAAAAATTCGATGAATGGTGTTTAGGGCCCAGTTTGCCAGATCCATGTTGCTCTCAATCTTATTCTTATTCGGACAGTGTGTGAGAGATGCTCTCACAGCAAGCAGCAAGTGGAGAGATGGGGAGGGCAGGGAGAGAGAGAATGCGACCGTCTCCGTCAAGAGCAGGATAGGTCAACATCATTGGCAATGATAGAGTTAGTAGAACATATAACGGAATATATACAAAACAGAAAATATGTAGTGGGGATATTCATTGACTTAAAAAAGGCCTTTGATACCATCGATCATAAAATATTAATATATAAAATGGAAAGATATGCAGTGAGAGGGGTAGCAAATAACTAGTTGAAAAGTTATCTTGACAACAGACAGCAATATGTACAAATTGGTCAGTCCAAATCTTCATGTTTGAATATTACATGTGGGGTTCCACAAGGCTTAGTATTGGGTCCCAAGTTGTTTATTATGTATATTAATGATATATGTAGAGTGACTAATGTTTTGAATTTTGTTATATTTGCTGATGATAAAACTATTTTTTGTTCTGGGGATGATTTGAAACAGGTTTTGGATGATGTTGGCAAAGAAATTGATAAACTTAAATATTGGTTTGACAGAAATAAATTATCTTTAAATTTAACTAAGACAAAATTTATGTTGCTTGGAAATAAAGAAATTAATACAATGGTAAAGTTAGAAATTAATAATGTAAGGATTGAACAAGTTTTTCAACATAAGTTTCTAGGAGTAATTTTGGATCATAAGTTATGTTGGAAACCCCATATCAAACATGTGTGTAATAAGATTATAGGGATATTAGGGAAAACTAGGCATATCTTGAATATTAAAACTTTGCACACTCTCTACTGTACAATGTTATTACCATTTTTAGAGTATTGTGGTGTGGGGTAACACATATAAGAGCTCTCTACAAAAAATATGTATTATGCAAAAAAGAGCACTGAGAATGATATATAATGTTTGGTATCGGGAACATACAAATCCACTATTCTTTAAATCAAAACTTATGAAATTTATGGATCTAGTAAAATTTAAAACTGCTCAGGTGATGTTTAAAGCAAAAAACAATATGCTTCCAAAGAATATTCAAAATTTCTTTAAAAATAGAGAGGGAAGGTTTGATCTGAGAGGGAAATGTAACTTTGTTCAACCATGTGTTCACTCCAATCTTAAAAGTATGTGTGTATCAGTTTGTGGAGTGTGTTTGTGGAATGGTTTAGATGATGAAATTAAGCAAAGTACAAATATTGCACAATTCAAGAAAAAATATAAGGAGCATATAAATAATGTGTATAAATACGAATGAGATGTTTTGTTATTATTGAATTGTAGATTCATGTACATTAAAATGATCTATAGAGGATTGGGTAGATTGTATCTTTGGGTACTTTGGCGTGGGTAGGTGTGTGTAGTCATGCATTCTTGTGTCAGTGTATGCATGTGCATAGATATGTTTGGTTAATATTATAATCCAGTTTAATTACAGTATGAGCTTGTAAAATGCAATGGGGACAGGACTTGATAAGCTATTGCTTCTTCCTGCTCCCTTTTCGAACACCTTGAGATTGTAAAAAAAAAAAAAATACGTTGCTGGTTATTTCATTTATTGTTGCTTGATTTGCAGATAAATATATGTACATATGCATATACAGATATATGTATGTTTTATTTTCCTATACGTTTATTTTCTTTGTTTTTAATTTTGATTGTTCAAAATAAACTAAATAAATAAAAAAAATAACACATAAAAATGTATCATTTTGTTTCTCTGTTGTTGACAAAGGGAACAAGATAAAAGATACATTATAAATCAAACTTATGCTTAGTGAGTAACTGAAAACAACAATTATATTATCATAGTAAACAGTAGCATAATAATATTTCAATCAGTGAAGCTTGAAAAAAAAAAATGAATGTACCTCTTAAAGCTGACGGTCTTTTGGTTTGGTTAAAAGTCAGTTTGGGTTGTTTCAATGTTAGGTAGGGTTATGGATTACCTGGATGACACAGAAAACAGGAGTTTAAGCACAAACAAATATATAATTGATGAAATGTGATTTGTTCTTGAGAGGATCAAACAGTACTCAGCAGATTTGGTTGGTCTTCAGTCACTATGAGAAAATGAGGTGTGCGTGGGCTTTTATAGGAATGTTTCCCCAATGTTTTAATAAATCTGTTTAGGACAGAGACTCAAAAGATTTATAGAAAACTTGGGTTATACTGTTCACATGTCAAAGGGAATATGCAAAATATGCTTAGAGTTTTAATCATTATGGTGAGACAGGAGTTTGGATGGTGTGAAATGTGAGTGCAATCAACAAAAGCAGTATTTATGAGATCAATTTGCTTTTTAAACTTGATTGCTTTGTGTGTGTGTGTGTGTGTGTGTGTGTTGACCTTTAGTGTGCATGCAATTTAGATCCGCCCCTAAGTATGTCAAACAAGGATGATTCAGTGTGTATATGCACTTTTAGTGAGTCCCCACAGGTGACCGTGGTGTCAGTGTCAGGATGCGGTGTTGTTGCTGTGGTGCTCTCCCTCTCTTTCCTTTTCCTCCAGGAGGCAGGCAGCATGGAGTTCCTCCGCCCCTCGAGGGTGGGACTGGTGGTCAGGGCTGTCACCTGTTTCTTGTTTGGTGGCCATCAGCGCAGTATTTAAGGCTCAGCCTGATTCCTCAGTCTCTTCCAGAGTGTCTGTGGTTGTGGGGTAGGAACTCCAGGCCTTCTTGAGGAGTTTTGCTCCTCTGCTCAAGCCTCTGTGTTTGTCTCACACCAATGCTGCTAGGTTCAACTCTGTTTGCATTCACCAGTGTTTTTGGATATTCCCACCTGCCTTACCTTCTGGACCACTAACCACTAACTTCTTTCTGGCAAACAATAACTTATCCTTCTCTCTCTCCTCTCTCCACCTGTGCGTTCCCTCGATGCTTGTTTCCAGTGAACGAACGCCCTACCAGAATCTCCCCTGGGATTCCCCACCACCACCACCACCTCTCATTGTGACTTAATTTTCTGACATTGTAAATAAACATTGTGCAGTTACCTCCTCCTGTCTTGTCCCAGTTTGCATTGGGGTCCTTCTTTTTGCCCTCTGCCATTAGCTGTGACAGTCAGATATTAACATTTATTTCACAATATAAAGATTTCAGGACTGTTTTTTTGCAACCCAATTTTTTGAAGCTTGTAAAACTACAGGAAAGTGCTGTCCACAACTGGTGGCTGCACCAACTGAGGCTCACAGATGTCAGGAATAATAATCAAAGCATCAGTATAAGGACTCACAAATGTCAGCAAATTTCTGGAGGGAGACTTCTGTCGGAATGGACGTGAGGAAATGAAGGAAGTGGAAAAACAGGGACAAATATGTTTGCAGCCAAAAAACTGAGCACCAAGAGCGAGGACCAAAAGAAGTCCCAGCTGGCACCGCAGCACATGACCACAAGAGAATTAACACACAGCTACACAAGCATAAATGCGGACATGAGGTCGGACACTTCTGTAAGGTTGTGTACAGAGGCTGCAAAGACCCTGGTCTTGTTAGGAGAGACGACATCCATCCCACTTTGGATGGAGCAGCTCTCATTTCTAGAAATCTGGCCAAATTTATTAACCCTAAAACCTGACTACCCAGGGTTGAGACCAGGAAGCAGAGTTGCAGTCTTACACGCCTCTCTGCAGCTTCTCTCCTCCTGCCATCCCCCCAAAACCCCATCCCCATAGAGTCGGTGCCTGCTCCCAGACCACCAAAAACCAAAGCTAAAATCAGCAAAAAGCTATTTAAGCATAAAAATTCAAAAACAATAAATAATACAGCTTCATCAACTGCACCAAAAAATAAAACAATTAAATGTGGATTGTTAAACATTAGGTCTCTCTCTTCCAAGTCCCTATTAGTAAATGATTTAATAATTGACCAACATATTGATTTATTCTGCCTTACAGAAACCTGGTTACAGCAGGATGAATATGTTAGTTTAAATGAATCAACACCCCCGAGTCACAGTAACTGTCAGAATGCTCGGAGCACAGGTCGAGGAGGAGGATTAGCAGCAATCTTCAATTCCAGCTTATTAATTAATCAAAGACCCAGACAAAGTTTTAATTCTTTTGAAAGCCTGACTCTTAGTCTTGTCCATCCTAATTGGGAAACTCAAAAACCTGTTTTATTTGTTATTATCTATCGTCCACCTGGTCCTTACTCAGAGTTTCTGTCAGATTTCTCAGACTTTGTATCTGATTTAGTGCTCAGTTCAGATAAAATCATTATAGTGGGTGATTAACATCCATGTAGATGCTGAGAATGACAGCCTCAACACTGCATTTAATCTATTGTTAGATTCAATTGGCTTCTCTCAAAATGTAAAGGAGCCCACCCACCACTTTAATCATACTCTGGATCTTGTCCTGACATATGGCATAGAAACTGAAGACTTAACAATATTCCCTGAAAGCCCCCTCCTGTCTGATCATTTCTTAGTAACATTTACATTTACTTTAATGGATTACACAGCAGTGGGGAATACGTTTTATTACAGTAGAAGTCTTTCTGAAAGTGCTGTAACTAAGTTTAAGGATCTAATTCCTTCATTATTGTGTTCTTCAGTGCCAACACAGTGCAGAGCAGCTACCTAAACTCTGCTCCAGGGTTATTATAGTTAACAAAAATGAACAAAATAACGAAAACTGAAATTGAAAAAAACATTGTCGTTAACTGAAATAAATAAAAACTACAATTAAAAGGAAAAAACAATAACTAACTAAAACTGTATTGTGAGTTTAAAAAACTAACTAAAACTAACTGAAATTATTGTGGATTGATCATTTTTCCGCTCTCCAAGTTTAAGCTGGGAGCGCCGTCGGGCAGCTGTGTGCGTGCGTGTGCACGAGAAAGCGGCAGAGTCGCTCTGAACCAACTGGGTTCAGAGCGGGTCCACGCTGCCGCAACGCTGTGATTAACCTGTTCAGTCCTTGTGCGTTTCCGTCTACTTTATCGGTGAGAGAATAACAATCAGGAATAATAATCAAAGCATCAGTATAAGGACTCACAAATGTCAGCAAATTCCTGGAGGGAGACTGCTGTCGGAATGGACGTGAGGAAATGAAGGAAGTGGAAAAACAGGGACAAATATGTTTGCAGCCAAAAAACTGAGCACAAAGAGCGAGGACCAAAAAAAGTCCCAGCTGGCACCGCAGCACACGACCACAAGGTAATTAACACACACAACACACACAGCTACACAAGCATAAATGCGGACATGAGGTCGGACACTTCTGTAGGTTGTGTACAGAGGCTGCAAAGACCCTGCAAGTCTAATCAGCGAGCATCTAACCAAGCTAACAGAAGAAGCTTCAGGTGGTGGAGAACATCAGGATGCAGCTGGATTTGAGCTTTGACTCCTTCAAAGAGTTTGTTTTTGTCAAACACCACATGTAAGTAAGTAAGTAAGTAAAACTTTATTTATATAGCACCGCTTGAGGCAGCTGCCACGAAGTGCTTCACAACAGTAAAACAAAGTACAAAGAAAACTTTAAGCAAATGCAATATTAAAAAGATGAGTTTTTAACTGTCATGTAGGTGTTGTTAATCAACTGCACTGACACTGGAGTTTATTGTAGAAGTTTTCTGAGTTTGGGAGTTCATATTTTTCTTTGTTTCTCCCTGTTGATGTTCATGTGTGTCCTAATTATTACACATTTAGCATGTAGAGCTGCTGTCTTGTGAACTGTTGGTTGTTGAATATATTTCTTTATGGTATCTTTTGTTGAGTTTTTATTACACAGTAGTCACTTTTGCACATTGAATCTTGCACCTGACAAAGTATGAAAATACTAAAACTTATACTGAAACTAACGAAACTAAACTAAAACTAAGCATTAAACCAAAAATAAAAACTAATAAAAACGAGCAAAACCACTCTGAAAACTAATTAAAACTAACTGAATTAGAGAAAAAAAAAGTAAAAACTAACTAAAACTAAACAATAATGTAAAATCCAAAACTATTATAACCCTGACCCTGATTGATTTTAGTTATATTCTTGTTTTCTATCTAGTATATTTATTATTTTGGCACCTGGGGGACAGCTCTAACAAAATGTCATTGTATTATGCAGTGACAATAAAGATATCTTAATAAACTTTATTTTATTCAGTAATAATGAAGCGCTGATATCAGAACAACAAAAACGACTCAAACAGTGAATTTATGTTCAGCTTGTAGTTTGTTATTTATAATATCTGTGCGCATATTGTTTAAATAGAAATGTTCACATACTGGTGAATGATACTGAATACATCACAGAGCAGGAGACTCAGTTTTTATGAAATGACACGTGGCTCAGTATATACAGTCTATACACCACAAAAATGATACATGCAGAAATCTGAACACACACCTGATGTTAAACACACATTAGTGGGCTTTAGTGATGAGTTATGAGAGAATTTTTTAGTTCCTGATGAAAATTAAAATGCTCACCCA
Organism: Archocentrus centrarchus; assembly: GCF_007364275.1. Lineage (NCBI taxonomy): Eukaryota > Metazoa > Chordata > Actinopteri > Cichliformes > Cichlidae > Archocentrus > Archocentrus centrarchus. Next base: position 7,499,485 of record NC_044356.1, read on the forward strand.
TTGGACAATAAATGGACAATAAATACAAATTTCTAACAGGGGGGTCAAAGTCATTTAGTTGATGGGCTGCAGGCGGTCCAGTTTAAAATGGACCAATCAGTAAAAACCTCTGCATAATAATGGACATGAGCTTTAGCAATCTGACAACACTCACGCCCTCATTTAATGAGCGACTCATTTACAGAAAGATGAACAGCCTGAGATGTTTTAGGAAATATAAGAGCAACAATATATCCAGTTTTTCCTCATTTATTAAGTTTACTGTTACACTGCAGTCAGTTTACAGTTTACACAAAGTTGATCTATGATGTCACACAATCATCACATACAGAGTTTTTAAAGTAAACAACAATTGTGTTTGGAGTCATTTTGACTCCATGTGTTCACTGCTGTTCAGTAATGTCTGCATCACCACAGCACAAACAGCAGCAGTGCTTTTATTGGAAAATAATCACTCATTTCACACTAATTTTCACTTTGTTAAAGTAAAAACACAAAACACAAAGGTCAGGGTGTAAACGCTGGGTGAGGTAACTGATGACTTGTGAGTATTTTTAGTGATTCGAGCAAAACTTTAAGACTTTTCAACATTAATATCTGCAGATTTATTTCACATTTACAAACTGATACAGACACGGATCTGAACACGGACACACACAGAGACATGCTAAACATAGAGACATAGATAAAATACAAACAAAAACGCAGAGACAGACCAAAACACACATTCTTTTCCAGTAAGCCCTCTAGCATGTGGTTTTGTTGTTTCTCTACTATGCAGTTTTAGTTCTGTCTCCTGTGCAGTGTTATTTCAACAACTTCACCTTGTTGTGAAGATTAATGCTGTGATGTGCTACTTTATACTATAGTTCTATTTAAATTGTTATATTTATGGTATGTCTACTGTGCAGCTTATTTAAACTCTTTCCTTCATGAGCCGTGACAGAGTGCCATCCATGAGTACTAAACTGTACATATAGAAACCAAAATAGATAAAATACAAACAAAAACGTAGGTAAGGAAGAGTTATAAGGCTGACATTGTACAAGAGATGAATGCAAATTGCACTGATAAATAATATGTAATATATACACTATAAATCAAAATATTCACAGAATCCATAAAACAGCAGAAAGAAGATATAATACTGAAATCTGTGTGTGGGATCTTATGTTCTGACAGGTGTGTTCACCTGTCACAGAAAGAAGAGCTAGTCTACAGTTTTACAGAGAACATTAGGAATGATTTCCTGAAGCGTCTTTATGGCAGTGAGGTTGAACCAGTCTGAGGAAGAAGGAGCTCTGCTGCCTCTGCAGTGTGGAGTGGAGTGGGTGAGACTGGTTGTTCATGATGGAGAACAGTTTGTTCAGGGACCTCATGTCCCTCACTGATGCCTCCAAATTCTGACCAATGATGGTTCCAGCTGTGAATCAGTTTGTTGATCCTGCTGGCATCTCTGGCACTGACCCCCAGCAGACAACAGCAAATTAGACCCACAACCACAGACTGGTAGGAGATCTCCAACATCTTGCTGCACACATTAAAGGACCTGAGCTTCCTGATCCTGAACCCAGTTTAACTCACACATTGGCTCATTTTTATTTAAACCTTTATTTATTTACCTTTATGGGTGGCAGTGACGCAGTGGGTAGGTGCTCACCTCGCAGCCGGAGGGTCGCTGGTTTAAGTCCCCATCTGAGCGCATGCTGTCTTTGTGTCCCTGGCACAAATTGGCAGCCACGCTTCTGTCGGACAGCCCCAGGGCAGCTGTGGCCACATTAGTAGCTTACCACCACCAAGCATGACTGAGGTGTGAATGAATAGTGCATGAAATTGTAAAGTGTCTTTGAGTACCATGAAAAGCACTATATAAGTCCAAGGCATTATTATTATTATTATTATTATTATTATTATTATTATTATTATTTTACCGGGTAAAATGTTTGAGAACCACTTCTCATTTGCAAATATGACCTGGCAAAGAGGCCCCAATAGAATCAGGTCCACTACATATAGATACACATAAACATAAACATTTAATATCTGGGCAGTATTCATGAAATCGTAGCTAAGTGCAGATTCTATAATGATCACAAAAAGACAGAAATCTGGATTATTTGGGACTTTATTGAAAAGTGTGAAAAAGAGAGAAACAGCAGCTTTACTGATTTTCATTCATCAAACCAACAGCAGAAGCAATCTGAGCATCACTGATTAATTTATTAATGTTTACAGAGGAGTCAGAAAAAGCCTGAACTACGAGCAGATACACATTCATCAGTGTGTTAAAAACAACACACACAACACTTCAGGTAATATGTAATATATACACTGTTGGAGCTATTTGTGGGTTATTTTTGCTTTTTGGATTAAAGTGTTGAGTTTATTTTTGCTAAGGTTAAGTTTATGGTTTATTTTTCTTCTGGTAAATTTGGGTTGACTTTTTGGGTTTATGGCTAAGCAGGTGTACACTTAATTTACTTAAGTAGGTCAAGTGGGAGGGGTCAGCAGGCACCGGGTCATATGTTTTTTTACCAGGCGACAGAGAGGCTGCAGACCAAAGTGCTTATGTCTGTAAGTTTGCTGCGTAATGATAAACTGACCCAAATGCACTTTTGTATGGACATTGTGTTATTTTTAAGACTTTTTGACCTGCGTAATATCCAGTCCTGAGGTGCCTCAGTGGCCATTTGATTTGTTGGATTTTGATGTGGACAAATGGCCACTACAATCGGTGCGCCGCCTGCAAATGGTCCAAAATGCGGCAGTTCGTCTTTTAACTGGTACAACAAAACATGAACATATTACCCCGGTTTTACCATCCCTTCATTGGCTTCCTGTCCGTTTTAGAATAGATTTTAAGATTTTATTGCTCACTTTTAAACCTCTAAATGGACTAGCACCTTCGTATCTGTCCGAGCTAATCCATGAACACAAACCTCTAAGGGCTCTGAGGTCATCTAATCAACTATTCTTGCAAAGACCAAAAACTAGGCTGAAACTGAGAGGTGATCAAGTGTTTGCAGCGGCAGCACTAAACCTATGGAATAATCTTCCTTTCCATATTCGCTCAGCCCAGATGGTAGACTCGTTTAAATCCTTATTAAAGACACATCTGTTTTCCTTAGCATTTGGCTGCAATGTAACATCCTATTGACTTCTGATTGTGTTGTTTTAATTTATTTATTTATTATTGCCTTTTTACCCTGTTTATCTCTGTGCAGCACTTTGGTCAACCTTTGTTGTTTTTAAATGTGCTATATAAATAAATCTGTGACTTGATTATTCCTACTTCTGTTTATTTGCAACTAAACTGCTTTCTACACTGTAATAAATGCATATTGTGTGTCTAAAAGTTGTAGGAAGATTTGAGGCCTGTTTGAATTGCTCTTATTTGTGTTCAGGGCCCCAGAAGCTCAGCTACCCCACCACCACCACCACCACCACCAGCAGTCTGCTGTGGCCAAGCAGGCCCTCTCAGATCACTCTCAGAGCATACTCATCTTCTGCTGTGGCCCAGTGTTGAACCTGTTGCTCATTCAAATTCATGCTTAGGGGTCTCAGCTCATAAAACTGCTGTTTTTGGGTTCATGTATAGGACACCAGTCATCCTTTTTGCCCATTTTTCAATTTATACTGGTAATAGGGATAAATCTGTCCAGTAGGTTACCTTGCTTATGTAGCACAGCCAAAGATTTTGGAAATGCAAATCAAGAAAGTGTAAATCTGTCTATGCAACAAGTCTAGGGGCAAATTGGGCCCCACTTTCTCCCTCATATCTGGTCAGTGTAAGTGTGGGCAGCTGTAAATCCTTCTTAAGGAGTACCATAGGATGGTCACAAGGAGGTTGTTTCTGACAATTATTGTGATGAATTTTTCTTACTGTCTTGTTGATGTACTGAAGATGCTCCGGGATGTTTGTGCTCTTTTAGACAGTATGAGAAGATTAATGAGACCCCGTAATGAATGCTTACAAAGTGCAGACTCAGCACAAATCTTAGACAAAGAAAGGGAAAGCGTATAAATACCACGGTTAGAAGAGGAGAGAAGAGAAGATGCAGCCACTGTCTTTGTCTATGTTGTCCATTTTTCCAGCAACTACTAAGGCACAACCTCCCGGGAGGGCTTTCTGCTTTTACTTTTGGTCCTCTGTGTTTTTTTGTGTTTGTATGTTTCTAAGTACTAGTAACTTTTTGCAACAGAGCTTGCTCATTGCCATGGATCATTTGGACAGTTTGATTTTATTTGGACTCATACTTAATCTCAGCACGGGCTCTCCTTGGTCAGAGGGTGTGATGAGGAAGCCGGGGCGTGATCAACAGGTTCTTCTTTTCTGTTACTCTGTGTGTGTATCTCAGTCCTCACTATGCTACTGTCTGTGTCTTTTTAACTATTTGTGTGCTACTAAGATGTCTAATAAACAGCCTGCATTGGAACCCGCTCAACCCTGTGATTTGTTGGTAAATATGGTTTTACTGGGTTTTAATTTGCAGTCAAAAAGGAACGTGGAGACCCCTAAAATGTATCCTACAGTGATATCTTCTGATTCTTTAGTTTATTAAATTTCTCAATTTTCTTAATTAAAGTGTTTCAGGTGTCTTCCTGACTGTCTTACTGGCTGTGGCTCAGGAGGCAGAGCAGGTCACCTACCAATCGGAAGGTTGGCAGTTTAATTCCTGGCTGCTCTGGGCTGCATACCAAAGTATCCTTGGGCAAGATACTGAACCCCAAGTTGCTCTCTGACACAAGTGTTGGAGTGTGAATGTTAGACAATAAAAGCACTTAGTTTAGATACTCATGGAAGTGCTTGTATGAATGGGTAAATGTAAACGTGTTGTATGAGTGCTTTGCGTGCTCAGCAGGGTTAGAATAGTTTTGGATTTTACATTATAGTTTAATTTATTTAGTTTTCAGAGCGATTTTGTTCATTTTTATTATTTTTTATTTTTGGTTTGATGCTTAGTTTGATTTAGTTTCAGTATTAGTATTTTCATACCTAATCAGGTGCAAGATTCAAGGTGCAAAAGTGACTATTGTTTAATGAAAACTCAACAAAAAGACAAAAGATATCGTTTAAAGAAATATATTCAACAACCAACTGTTCACAGACAGCAGCACTACATGCTAAATGTGTGTAATATTAAGGACACTCACGAACATCAACAGGGAGAAACAAAGAAAAACATGAACTTCAAAACTCAATAAATTCTACAATAAACTCCCAATAAAGTTCAGTGTCAGTGCAGTAGATTAACAACACCTACATGTGGTGTTTGACAAAAACAAACTCTTTGAAGGAGTCAAAGGTCAAATCCAGCTGCATCCTGATGTTCTCACCACCTGATGCTGCTTCTGTTTTGGAGCTAGCTTGGTCAGATGCTCGCTAATTAGACTTGCAGGGTCTTTGCGGCCTCTGTACACAACGAAGTGTCCGACCTCATGTCTGCATTTATGCTTGTGTAGCTGGATTGTGTGTACCTTGTGGTAAGGTACCAAAGAGCTATTCTAATAAACCTTTGACATGATGTGCAGTGTGGAAATTTGTGGAAACTGAAAAGAATAAGTGGCTACATCAACAACTACAAGAGATGAACACAATCAGAGAGTCCTTTAAATACAAGAAAAAAATCCAGCAAATTTTACATTAAAAACTCTTTTTTCAGTTTTCAGTAAAGAAGCACTGATCGACCTCTACAAAAAAACACATTCATTTATTCTACCTGCCAGGAGACCCTTCCCACAGGAGATATTTGGACATGTAGTAGAATATATACATGCATATTCATGATGGGGGGGTTACTGTCATGAGTCAATAAGACACATGATGAACCCCAGTCTTCATTATGAACTGTTACTCATTGGCAGGATCAGTACGTTTCATAATGATCACAGTAGGACAGAAGTTTGGATTATTGGGACTTTATTGAAAAGCAAAGAAACAGCAGTGCAGCTTTACTGATATTCATACATCAAACCAACAGCAGACCTGACCTGAGCATCACTGATTCATTTAATGTTCACAGAGAAAAACCCTGAAAAGACTACGAGCAACTACCCGTTCTTAAGCGTTTTGCCGGTTCATTGGGAACAGCACGAGCACTGACACACGAACCGGCTCCTCGGCAGTGGGAAAGTAGCAGTTGTGCTCCTTTGGACACACACATACCGATGGGTAACAAGTATTTTATGTCATTACTTCATGTATATTTTCTGTGAATTCAACAAACTCATAATAGAAACAAATGTGATTCCAAAGCGTTGCTGATGGATCCAATCAGCTTCCATCGTTTCCTGTTTCCTCCGGAGGACTCTGCTCTCTGAGAGTCGAGTCGGTCTCAGAGCACAAAGTTCATCATCACGTTTACAAAGTTTAACAAGTTATGAGGAAAATCTCAGATTATTTCTAATTAGAAATAATCTTCAGATTAGAAATAATCTCAGATTATTTCTAATCTGAGATTTTCAGATTGTTGCTGAGCTGCAGCTTCAAGAACTAAATGATCAGCAGCTGAATATCTATGAAGAGGAGAAAGCACGAATCACTACCTCTGTTTATGGATGTCCACATTTTTTTTATTATTGATGCATTGATTTATGAGGAAACCCCACACCAAGAACACTAAACTGTAAATATAGTGGATCTGTTTAAGATGATAAGATAATCTTTATTAGTAATGATCACTCACACAGGTTTAACTCTGTAGCTATAAAAATATTTTCATTATTGTTTAAAGTTGATTTTTTTTTTCCAGGTGTGCGCAGACATGATCCAGATATGATGTATTTGTTAAACATTTGGGACTCAAACTTATTTCCCTTAAATATTGATTAATAATAATCATCTGCAACCAGATTTCCCAAAGTTCCATCATTTCCTGAATATTCGGTGATGTTCCAGTTTATGGAGAACGAGGCTCCGCCTCGTGTTTCAGTGCATTTATCCATAAACCTGAAGAGAGAAAAACAATGAATGTTTGCATTGTTCAGCTGCACAAACAACACAATTACATCATCATTAAAATATTCCAGTTCAGTCGAGGATTTAATTTATTTGATTAAACTGGTTTAATAAAAACATGCGAGACTCTCTGAATACAGGATATGGACACCTTTTCCAGGATCAAATTCAAGCACCTTTTAAGCACTTTTAAAGGTCCATTTTCAAGGTTTTCCAGTACAATAAGGGTTCATTCACAATTATCAACACTCTTTTTCAGTCCCCCCATCTCCCCCTAAAAAAAAAAAAAGTGTACAAAGAAAATTTTGATCTTTTTTTCATGACATTTAATTTCTCCTGGTTTCTATTTTAATGTAACAGGAAGTATTAAAAACACATCCTGCTGTTGAAAAACTCTGGAAATCTTGGTATCAAATATGCTCTTTCCTGTGTATTAAAACATTGTACTGCACTGTATGTACGCAAAATGTACACACCACCACAGTGCAGTGGAGCATTTTGTCATCTGAAGAGCCGGTCTGTGCCAAAATGTGATGGTATTTACCAAAAAAATGATTGCTGGTATTGTTCATTTTTCACTCATTTTGAGTCATAAAGAACATTCCTGTTGTCTCTATGACTTTTCAGACCTCCAGTGACTTTTTTCCCCAAAAAGCGACTGTCAACAAATTTCATGACTTTTCCCGGTGTCATCAGGGACTGTTGGAGGGTTTTGGAGATAGGCTGATGTTGTGCAAAAAGTGATTTCTGATATTTGCCAAAAAAATGATTGGTTGTATTTAAATTACTGTAGATTCATTTTTGGCCTAAAATCTGTGAAACATATCTTAAACATCTCTCTCATGAATGATATTATATCATTTTGAGCAAGAAACAACACTCCTGTCACAGGTAGAAGCTGCAATCACTTCTTGGCAAAGTGACTTTCATATTTCATATATTCTTTATTAATGAGGGAAAAAGCTATCAGTGACATTAAAATGTCTTTTTTTCCTGAGAGATCTGGCTGAGAGGGCTGCAGAAATTGCAACCAATATAACATTTAAGGTATATATAAAAAGTGGAAAACAGGGATTTTCCAAACAGGGCAAGGCAAAGGACCTGATCCATCTGTCTCTTTTCCTCGCCTGTGGAACGGATATGGGAGAAGATGCAGAGGGAGACCTGCACAGGTGAGCTGACAGTGCATCACTGCTCACACAGCAGGAGACGCTGCAGCAAAGTCCTGAGGACAGAACCTGCCATAATCACCGCAACACACACAGTGAACTTTATAAGAGGCAAAGGCTGAAATCAGCAGCAGTTTCAGAGGAAACAGCTTCTGAATTTGGTGACGGGCCTTATACACAGGTGCAAAGAGCTACCTGAGGACATCTGTCAGTTCATGAAAAGTAAAGTAAAAAACTCAGCAGGGCTCCGGGATGAAAGGTGGCTGTGTGAGTCGGCTTTACTCTGTGACTAATATATATATATATATATATATATATATATATATATATATAAACATAATGGTTTAATCCCATGCCCCCTTGTGTGATTGGCTACATGGTGTGCCCATCAGTTTCTCCCATCCTCAGGTTTGTGAACAGAGCTAATGAGAAATCAGTGAGCTGGCTCTTTTGAGAATGACACATCAGTGCTCCTCTGTGTAAAGTTTCCTCATGAGAGCATGAACCTGCAGCATCGTGCAGCTGCTAAATTTACTCGAATTATGTTTTTTTTCCTCGCGTGACTTTTGACCTAAATATTATTCCATATTCATCTTATCCATAATTGGAATTTGCAGTTTTACAGTGAACACTCATTAAAACTGCAAACATGTCTTCAGGGAAGGGGCGGGGTCACAAACAGACTGACAGGTCACAGCAGACGTGCAGGCTGTGCATTAAAAATGATAATTTTAGACTTTCTGACTCATCTTATTTCTCCGTTTCATAAGCGAACTATTTAATCAGATAGTTATTTTTTATAAGCGGTTACATTTTCAAGCACTACATTCTAACTTCAAGCATTTTTCAAACCTTGAAAAGACAATAATAAAATCCAAACATTTTCAAGGATTTCAGCACCTGTATGAACATTGCTAATAGGGTTTAAACTTATATCAAAGCACTTCCCTCTGGTTGTGTATAAAAGGAGAGTTTACAACAGTCACAATATTGTACATGAGTTTTAAAAAATCAAAACTCTGCAGTGTCTCACTGAGTGCAGAGGAGCTGTTGGTCCTTCAGCCTGTAGGAAGCATTTGTTCCTGAACTTCAGGGTTCTCCACAGCTGCAGGTCACAAACACACAGTTAGAGCACATCCTGCTCTGAGTTACCTTTACAGGTAACACAGGCCTGAGGAGACTTTAGGTTCAAACACACAAACAATATTTCATGTAGAGACATCAGAGGAAACAGATGAAGTTGAACTTACGAGGCGGGGAACATTTGTCTGAAATAAAAAGAAAGAAATGCATAAACTTTTCTTTTCATAAATGATAAAAGTCATGAAACATAATTTAATAATTTAATTTTCAGAGTGGATAAAAAAACACTGATGTGTTCATGGATTCATGAAACGTGTTACATGTTAATCTGACTGAGTCAATATTAATTAATCAGATTCAAACTGTTTTATAATCAGCTGACTGACAAAATCATCTTTGTTCATAAGGAAACACATTTAGGAAAAGTTCTGAAACAAAAACCTGCTGCAGAGGAGAAACTTTTTTTTAAAGCAACTGAAACGATTTCTGAGGAGGAACCTCGAGCTCCAACTTTCTGCTGTGTGTGTGTGTGTGTGTGTGTGCGTGTGTGTTCTAATAACTGAGATGTTGTTTTGTTTCCTGACTCACAAACTGAGGCTCAGCTTAGAAAGAAGTTCTGACAAACACAACAGTGATTATTGGTTATTGGTTTTAATATTGTGAGGATGTAAAAATGAGCTCTGATCATTTTGTGTTTGAAGATTGTTCTTTGTGACTGAAAGAGTTCAAATATGATCTCTAATATAACCTGAAACTATTTGATTTATTTCTGTTACTAATTTAGTTCCACCTGTAAATAATAACTAATGAATTATTATTACTTATAATTACTATTATAATAATTCCCATCATTATTATTTGTTTGCAGTGTACAAACAGATCCAGGTAGTTCTGCTCTCTCACCTGTTTTCTTTTTGTAAATAATGAATCCGATCACAGCAAGAACGACCACAGCAACAACCACAGGGACGATAATGGCGAGGGAACCTCCTGCAGATCAACAGAAAACAATCGATCAGCTTCTTTATAGATACAAATGTTTGTTCCACTCATTTCTGTTTTCATCCCAACAATAAAAGTTCTGAGATATTTAAATTCATTTCAACACTTCACCAAAAAATGAATCTGATCTGTTAAAACATCCAGAACATGTGCACTAATATATAATTCTGTCTTCTTCCAAAACTCTCCATTACTTACATGAATTATTATCATTAACACACAGGAACATGGCTGAATGTGATGAAAAAAAAACAAATTTTTGTCTCTAGAGCACTAAAACACCGTCCATCCACTCACTTCTGCTTGTCCTGTTCAGGGTCACAGGGGGGGCGAGAGGCAGGGTACACCTGTACAGGTCACAGGGCCAACACAGACAGACAGACAACCATTCACATCTATGGGCAATTTAGAGTGACCAACTAACCTAACCCCAGTAACTGCATGTCTTTGGACTGTGGGAGGAAACCCACGCAGACACAGGGAGAACATGCAAGCTCCACACAGAGGGGCCCGGGCCACGGTGGAATCGAACCCAGTCCTTCTAGATGTCATTCTAGCTGTGAGGCAGCAGTGCTAACCACCGTGCCACCCAGCACTGAAACACAATAAAATAAAATAAATAAAGCTAGACTCAAATCTAACATTTGAAATAAAACTAATGTGTGTTCTGATCAGCAAAGAAAAAGTGTGGTGGAAACTTTGGGAAACATTATTAAACTGATGTCAATGATTCTGACAGAAACTAAAGGAAAACCTGTGAGCTGCAGGAGCGTTACAGGAAACTGTAAAATTCTGTTTGCCATGTTTGTCTCCTCTGATTTCAGTCTCACCTTCATTGCTCCTGATTCCTGCTTTGTCCAGTTTGGTGGTGATGTCCTCGTTCACACCTAAGAGCTGAAACACACAGCTGTACCTGTCCCAGTCCTCAGATCCAACTGCTGAAAGGTTCAGATCAACACTCATCTGGAAGGTCCCGTCATGGTTGGGGAAGATCTCTCCTTTGTGCACACCTTCATGAAGCTCCTCCTCATCTTTCTTCCAGAACATCTCGGCTCTGTGAGGATAGAAACCTGTAGAGTGGCAGGTGATGGGAGAGGAGGAAGACCTCTGGAGGAGAGACACTGAGGGAAGGACTGAGGAATAAAGTAAATCAGAAACTGAGAAATATGATTTATTATTATTATCACCCTAACTCTGCTCATATGAACTCACCTGTTCTCATCAGAGAGCTCCTCCCATAGTTCAGGAGCTTCTTGCCCCACTCAGGACAGATATGGGTGAGGTAGATCTTCCTCTGTGCAGTGATAACCTTGTTACTCTCCCAGCTGTGTTTGGTGTTGACAGCCTGCTGATTAGAAGCGATCCACGTCTCTCTCTTCAAGTCAAATGATATGAAGTCCTCTCCATCATAACCAAACTGCTCATAGCCGTTCAGTTCATTATTCTCTTCTTCCCACTCACAGCCGGACGTCAGCTGAAAAGTGTGAGCACCTGATAGAGATAGAGAAGACTCTGCAGTGAACCAGAGACAGCCTGCAGATTAGGAGCGATGAACATCTGTGTCTCCAGGTCAAATGATATGAAGTCCTCTCCATCATAACCAATCTGCCAATATCCAGCTTATCAGTCTCTTCATCCCACTCACAGCTGTACATCTGCTGGTTAATGTGAACACCTGACAGAGAAACAGAGACTCTGCAGTGAACCACAGACAGCCTGCAGCAGTGTTACTGACACAGACACACACAGAGGAGCTGCATTAGCTGCTGCTGTCGGCTCAGTGGAAGGTTTTTACAGCCAATCATGATCAATAATGCAGATTTTAGAGAGACTGCAGGTCAGGTCAGATGTCTGAAGCTGCAGTTTGATTAATAACTCCTCAGATATCACAGACTTTGTTTTAGAAAACATCTCAGCTGACGACAGCATCTGTGTTTGGTGTTCAGGTCAGAGGTCACACCGACAGGTGTCAGGTCTGCTGCTGCAGCATATCTAATACCCTCCACCCTCCATGTTCCTCCCCGTCTCTTGCTACTCATGTCTGCAGTCAGTTCCTGTTGGAGTTTCAGGGAAAAAGGAGCTGAAGCAACCTGAGGAGTTCCAGCAGGGGGCAGCATCAGCAGCTGTGTGAGGTGCAGCAGGTCTGTGGGAGCAGGAAGCAGATCCACTGGTTTCCTGTCCTCACAGGTATCAGTGCAGCGCACCTTGTATTGGTATCCATATTTATGGTTCCTGTGGGAGCTGCAGCCTCTGTGGGTCTGTATGCGTTATAATAACAGTGATGATCATAACAGGTGATTCTGCTCACAGTGATCGGCTCTGCTGGGACTGCAGTCTGTGAGAATCACGCAGACGATGTTCAAGCTTCATGTTTGGTCCCTCAGCTCGTTACTGAACTTATTTGATTCTGTCCATCAGTTTTTCTGATCACCTGCTCACATCAGGAGCTTTCAGGAATTCTCACTGTACTCACACACTTCTGTCAATAAAGCTTTGATTGGACCATAAAGAAAAGATTGATTGACGTGTCCAGCGGGGACACAAACAGGAGCCTTGGAGGAAGTGATGCAATGCTTCCTTACTTCCTGTTCTGTGTTAGAAACTCTGTAAATGTTTCAGTATCGTCTCAGCGAGCCGGGGGAAGCGAGGGGGAAGCGGAGGAGGAGATGCAGCTTTGGTGGAGCTGCTGATCTGGGTGGGTGTGGTATGAAGCATGCACAGAACTGAACTCCTTCACAAGTCCCACCCCCCTGTAAAATAATGGTATGATCCTTCTGACATCATTAATGAGACGGTGACATCATCAGGGTGATGTCAGCAGGTTGTGAGCTTCTCTCAGAGACATTTGTGTTATTTTTGTGCCCCTGTGGCTCTCAGGTTCTCTCAGTTAAAAAGTTTTTGTGGTTATGAAGCACAAAAATGTCTAAACTGAATGATGTGTGCAGCCCTGCAACCAGGGTTATTCTAGTTAACGAAAACGAACGAAATAACGAAAACTGAAACTGAAAAAACATTGTCGTTAACTGAAATAAATGAAAACTAAAATCAAAAGGAAAAAACGATAACTAACTAAAACTGTATTGTGAGTTTAAAAAACTAACTAAAATTATAGATAAAATTACCTTCCTTTTCTTGTTTGTCATTTTATTTAAAAGCCTTGTGGGCTGATCTTTTTCCGCTCTCCCAGTTGAAGCTGGGAGTGCCGTCGGGCAGCTGTGTGCCTGCCTGCTGCGCTCACCGAGCTGGTCCTCAAAGTAATGTCAGCGGTCTGCCGAGAAAGCGGCAGAGTCCCGTATGGCGTTTCTTTGAGTCCGATAATACAGATAGAAGAGTGTCTTGTTGTGAATGATGAAAAATGTATGGAACACATCTCAGTGAGAAAAAACAGCAACGTCAAAGTCCACCTGAGAAGCCACGCAAGGCAGCTACGGAAACCGACGTGATCTGGCGTTCACCTCCGAAGAAATGTGACTACTCCTCGCTGCCACTCAGCTGCAACGTTGTGATGAACCTGTTCCGTCCTTGTGCGTTTCCGGCCACTTTATCAGTGAGAGAATAACAATCAGGAACAATCAATATAAGGAATCGAGGGAATGAAGAAAGTGAAAAAACAGGGACAAATATGTTTGCAGCCAAAAAACTGAGCACAAAGAGCGAAGACCAAAAGAAGTCCCAGCCAGCACCGCATATAAAACACCAGCACACGACCGTAAGGCAACGAACACACACACAATCCAGCTACACAAGCAGAAATGCGAAATGAGGTCGGCCACATATGCAGCATCTAACCAAGCTAGCTCCAAAACAGAAGCTGTTGTTAATCTGCTGCACTGACGCTGAACTTTATTGTAGTTTATTGTAGAATTTATTGAGTTTGGGGAGTTCATGTTTTTGTTTCTCCCTGTTGATGTTCATGTGTGTCCTTAATATTACACACATTACACACACAGTAGTGCTGCTGTCTGTGAACAGTTAGTTGTTGAATATATTTCTTTAAACGGGATCTTTGGTTGAGTTTTTATTACAGAAGAGTTACTCTTGTACCTTGAATCTTGCACCTGACAAAGTATGAAAAACTAAAACTAATACTGAAACTAACGAAACTAAACTAAAACTAAGCATTAAACCAAAAATAAAAACTAATAAAAACGACCAAAACCGCTCTGAAAACTAATTAAAACTAACTGAATTAGAGAAAAAAAAGTAAAAACTAACTAAAACTAAACGATAATGTAAAATCCAAAACTATTATAACCCTGCCTGCAACACATGAACAACAGCTCAGCACAAACTCTGCACTGCGACACATTTCCTGACAGACACACACAGAGTTCAGACCAGAGGAAACGTGAAGACACTGATGGAAACTTTACCAGCAACACTTTGACTTATTCATCACGTCTCAGGTTCATCAGCCTGTTATCACTGATCCCTGATAGATGCAGATTTTTACAGTCTCCATCAATGTGTGTCCAAGTGAATCTGAAATATTATTGAGCCAAATGTTATTAAACTGTGACATCGCAGCACATCTGCAGTGAAATGATGATAAATGATTTCATCATCAGCTGCACTGGATCTTTTTTTATAACCTGTGATTATTTGTAAGGATGTTTAAACTGAGGTCACAGGAATGTGACCAGAAACTTCCTGTAAACATAAATACTCTGATTACACGTTTCAGAAATATCACAAAAAAATAACTTTAAACATTCAGATGGAAAAAGTGTTTCTGTAAATGTCCCATCGAAAAGCTTTGAAGTTTAATCTTGTGTGACCTTTGTGACGCACAAACAGCTGATTGTGAGTGTGTGTGTTTGAGCTGCTGAGCCATAATTAATGTTCAGCATCTTCAGACGGAGGTCATGCGCAGCTGCAGCGTCAGGATCATCATTCATTTATTTTAGTTAGAGAAACTTTATTAAAGGCAGGAAAATATTAGCAGCTGATCTGAGTGTGATGAACGTTTATAGTTTATAGATTCATTTTCATTAAACTGCCAAATTTTCATTTTCATTAAACTGTAAAAATGCACCGAGTAGGTTTTTTATTCTTCTGAATCTTTATTTTATTAACAAATTTCAGGCTGGCGACCTGTTCAGGGTGCACCCTGCCTCTCGCCCTATGACAAATTCTATAAAACTATGACCTTTAAATATGATTTATTTAATTTAAATTACATCATTACATATAAACGTGTAATAATGTAAATCTGTGATCTGAATAAAACTTTGAATGTGAATCTGATTAATACTGACAAATAAAACATGTAAAGAGGAAGAATCAGAGAAAATGAAACAGAAACAAACCTCCAGTTTGGTTGAAGCGACGCTTTAAAGTGTCAATGCTGGCTTTGAAAAACTGCTGGGTACCCAGAAAATTTCCAGTGTTGCTCTCCAAGTACTGTAGATCCTCTGCTGTGACTTTATTCATCCAGTCCTGTTTGGGCTCCACTTTCTGCGTGTCGCTGTCATAGTAAAACATCTGAACATCATCAACCAGCCCAATAACCACAAACTCTGGGAAGTTTGGTACTTGAGAGGATCCAGTGAAGAAATACTTCATAGAGTGGGTCACTGTGGGAACAGTTAATGTGAGATCAGATTTATATTTTTAATGAACAATAAAAAAAACTAGAACTCATTAAAGACATCTTATAATAATCCTGCTGTCCCCTCAATAAATCCCAAATAGATTTATGAGTAAATACTCTGCTTCATATTCTGATGATTTTTCCTTAAAGTTTTAATTCTGTATTTAACAGAATCAGTTTTTATAAAAATATTTTCAGTTCAGTTTTCATCATTAATGCTTTCACTCTCCTCATCAGGACTTTTTATTGCTTCTGTGGGTTATTAATTCATAATTGTGTTTGAATATGAAGCAGATCCAGTTTCTTTGTTCTGACTCAGCCTCACGTCTGTTTTCTTTTCAATCTTTGATATTATTGATTATATTAACTGATTTACTTCCTTTAATGTGACATCCAGCTTTTGGTTATGGAGCCTTTTTCTAAACCAGCCGTCAAAAAATGAATGATAAAAAATCCAGACCATCATTTTCATGTAAACATGAAGGACTGTTGTTAAAGGTTTTTGTCCCAGAAATCTGTGACGGATCAAATTATCGATGAAACCAGAGCAGATGTGAAAATATTACTTTAACCAAATATTGATTTTATTTTGTGATCAGGTTTGAGGCTGAGTTTGACAAAATACCAATCAAAGTATTTTACTGAGGGTGCTATGAAGGATCATTTGTTCTTTCAGTTCTCAACACACACAGACACGAGCTATTTTCTTGGGGGTGCTATGACTTTTCCAGGGGGAGCTATAGCACCCCCTAGCGCCCGCCTGGCGCCACCACTGCACGGCTGAATCATTTTTTTATAACATCACAGAGCGGGAGACTCCAGGCTGATGGGAACTTTATACAGAGTCTATAGAACAAAAATTAAATATCCAAAATCTGAACAAACCCTTTATGTTAAACATACTTCAGTGCATTTCAGTTTTAATGTTTAATTAAAATGTTTAAAATAATAGTTTTGGTCATAAAGTTAACAAAAACTGATCTGAGTTTATCTGTTGGATCTTTTGGAGACAAAAATGCGTCAAAAACAATTTAAAGAGTGAAAATGCAGAAAATATCACAGCTGTGGGCAGGATCGATTTTAATCTGTGCTTTATTTATTTATTTCTTACCTAAACTTTATTTTTTGTCTACACTTCAGTGCTGATTATTAAAAATTAAATATATATACAGACGTGATTTAATTGTGCAAAATGATGGATTCATCCGAGGGTGTGACTTTGGGTCCAACATTGGGGGGGTTAAGGTCTCTGCCTATTTATTTTTTTATTAAATTATTTATTTTTCTAAAAAGATTCAGGAGATTTTGGGTTTAGAAATACACTGTAATGCTTTTACTATGTATTTATTTAACTTTCTTTGTATTTACTCTGCACCTTCAACAATTAAGAAAAGGCTTACATTTTTCACATTTATTCCAACAGTAACAAATATCTTTCATGAACCTGTTTTGTTTTACTACCAATTTTGCAGCCCCTCATTCCACTTTTAAAGAAACTGTTTTAATTTGTTCAAATATAATAAATAAAATATTTTACAGCAGTCTGTTCTCCACTGAGCATGTGAGAGTTTAATGCAATCTTTACTATTAAACACGTTCTGCAGAGAAAAAGGTTTTAACTTGATGTGTTTAAAACTCTCATCTTCAGTCCTGTTATCAGTACTAATATTAGTTATTATTAATTAAATACATAAAATGTTATGTGTGTATTCACTTGAGTAAAACTGCAGTGTATCACAAAAGTGAGTACACCCCTCACATGTCTGCAGATATGTAAGTATATCTTTTCATGGGACAACACTGACAAAATGACACTTTGACACAATGAAAAGTAGTCTGTGTGCAGCTTATAACAGTGTAAATTTACTCTTCCCTCAAAATAACTCAATATACAGCCATTAATGTCTAAACCAGCCACAACAAAAGTGAGTACACCCCTAAGAGACTACACCCGTAAATGTCCAAATTGAGCACTGCTTGTCATTTCCCCTCCAAAATGTCATGTGACTCGTTAGTGTTACCAGGTCTCAGGTGTGCATAGGGAGCAGGTGTGTATATACTTGTTTAATGAGTTTAGTTTATTACATATTACAGGTATTTTACTGTGCCGCGTGTGCACAAATAACCACTTTTATCTTCTTTTTCTTTTGACTCATTGTCAGATTGGGAGGAGCAGGTCTAACGGAGCTAAAATACCTGAACCGGTATTCATAGTGTGTCTGATGCACAGCGGCATAGTTATTAAATCATTTACCTCATTTTGATTTTTCTGCTTTTTACACAGGGGTGTTGTCGACCAACAATGAAAAATTGTTGGTTGTCCGCTTTTTGTCCTCTTTTCATTTTTTCTAACTGCACCCCCTCCCCAGCAGCTGTTTCCACAAGCAAACGATGAACGCGGCTGCTTGGTAGAGAAAGCGGGTTGGGTGATACCAAGTTTTTGTGATGAGAGGGGGGGGGTTAAATTACCAAATGATTAAACATGCTAGTATTTTACCCAAAATTGATTATGAATAAAGAAAATTAACATGTTATTCATGAAAGATGTTTTTGTAAATCGAAATGATGTGACTTTATTGGGGGGGGGGTTATAGTGATTGGATCAGATTATTGGGGGTGGGTGGTCATAACCCCCCTACCCCCCCCACAAATTACGCACATGGATTCACCTAATCTATTCGGATCCAATACAGATAAATATTTAGCGCACTGCAGCTCTCTGAGGATCAAACATCCATCTGGTTTTATTTCAAATGGTACAAATTTAACAATAACACAGAAACATAAAAAGACCAAAGCATAAACTCCAAATTGACCTGCTGCCGCCTCCTGTATTCCCAGGATCATCAGGATCATCAGGACCTTCATCATGACCTCCGGGATCAGAACCTTTAACACTCAAACGCTTGGCTGTCCACAAAAACTGACTCTCCGCTTCCAGCTCAGAGATCAAACCTGAAATAGGAGAGCCAGGAGTGACGTCACCATCACCCTCTATCAGAGCCTATAGGAATTTAGCCTGAGAGCAAACATCACCTAAATCTGGGTTAAACTCACACAGTGAGGTTATTAACGAAAGTGAAATTAAAAGGTCCTCAGTTGAACCCGTTTTTTTTTTTTTTTTTTGGGGTGGGGGGGGGGTCCTGTGTGGATGATGAAGAATATCAAATATGACTTCACTGAGTTTCACTTAGTTTCTGCTGTGGGGCTCCGTCCAGTGGAGTGATTAATATGTGCACTCATACAGTTTTATCATTAAGTCATATTGATCCTGTGTTTATCTGTGAGTATTTTCAGGTACAGTTTCAGTACAGGCCTGATACCTTTTGGTATAATGAACTCTTTACTGACCCTGAGAGGTCAAACACACTGTAACCTTGGAAACACCAAGAAATAATTAA
Organism: Archocentrus centrarchus; assembly: GCF_007364275.1. Lineage (NCBI taxonomy): Eukaryota > Metazoa > Chordata > Actinopteri > Cichliformes > Cichlidae > Archocentrus > Archocentrus centrarchus. The sequence continues at coordinate 7,518,691 of NC_044356.1, forward strand.
ATAAATGAATAAACAAATAAAACAGCAAAAGCCCACAAACCACAGCAGAAGTGATTTAGGAGACACAATAATGTGACGGAGCAGGTTAAAAGTAAAGGACTAATACAGTGGCGGCGTCGGGGGGGCTAGGGAGTGCTATAGCTCTCCCTGGAAAAGTCATAACACCCCCGTAGCCCCCCCCAAGAAAATAGCTTGCGTCTGTTGGGAACTGAAGGAACAAATGGTCCTTCATAGCACCCTCACCAAAATGCTTAGTTCCCCCTTAGCACCTGCAGAAAAATATTTCTGGAGCCGCCACTGGACTAATATCAAACATGTCTCTCATAAATGTATCCAGAGTTGATATGAATCATGTGATTAGAACACATTATTTGGCATCTTTATCTCCCTCACAGCTGCTGAATCACTTCTGCTGTGTTCTGTGTGCTTATGTAGCTTTATTTATTTATTCATTTATTTATTTCCTGGTGTTTCCTAGGTTACAGTGTTTGACCTCTCAGGGAAACCATATTTAACCCCTCTGTGTGATCCTCTAAAATGTAATGAAACCCAGAGAAATAAAAGTAAACAGAAAGGGTTGATCAAACACAAACTTTAGATCCCAGCAGCTCGATGCTGCAGGTCAGATGATGACGTGCTGATATGAATGTTGCAGAAACTGTTTCATAATTTGCTTTGGTCAGTTTATATTTGACTTCTCACATTTGAATCAGTTTGTTACACAGTTTAAAACTGATGCACAGCATCGCTGTGTCTCTCAGATCTCATGCTAACACTGGGGTTTGAACTTCCTGCTTGTTGAATACCTGAATTTACAGAGAAACAGTGTGACAGCGCCCCTGCTGACCTGTAAAGTGAGTTTAAACTGTTCAACAGTGAAAAAGGCAGAATTTGGATAGTTATTAAATATTATTAAATATGATCTATATTGCTCAAAAACAATTTTCACTTGCACTGACAGTAATTTTTCTAAATTTCCTAAAACATTTGCAAACCAACTTTTCTAAGAAGAATGAGAAATCAGAGACATGAGTCACTGAGCTGAAGATTTTACATGTTTAAAAAACATGTGAGAGGATGTTAAACTAACGTTAATCATTAAACTGCAGTCACGTCACATTTATTACAGCTAACAGCCTCACTGCTCCAGAGACCTGTAAAAAAAATCATAATTTTAATTCTGTTATTATTGCTCAAACTGAGACAAAGAAGTCTCAGCAGATTCAGTTCAATTCAATTCAGTTTTACTTATTTAGTGCCAAATAACAACAAACAGTCACCTCAAGGTGCTTTGTATTGTGGGTAAAGAATCTACAATAATACAGAGATAATTACTAACCTGGAGGTTGCTGGTTTGAATCCCTGTTTAAATGCTGGCATCTGTGTTTTTGTACATGATGACTGAAAATTAAGAATAATAAACAACTTGGTGCCCTGCTGCACACCGGTGACCTGTCCAGGGAGCCCTAGGTTTAATTAATTATTAACTGATTAGATTAAGTCCATATGAAGCAGCTGTGTGATGCTAAAAATGCTAAAGAAGAGGAATCAGTGCAGGAATCTGCACATGTAAATCAAACTGTACTCAGAAGAGAAACAACATAAAATTAAAAATAAATAAAAATCTTTGATTGTGTGAAACGCTCACAGACAGAAAAAAGTTTCATCAGAGAAAATTCTGAGTTTCTTTGGATCATTTGTGCAAACTCATCAAATTTTAAGGATGTTGGTAAAAAAGTATCATGGTGTGGTGAACAGCAAGGACGCATGTAGACTGAATATTTATTTAATACTAATAAACGTCTTGTATTTCTATATGAAATCAGCTGAACTGGGATAATGTGACAGCACACAAGAGCAGAGATGATCCCATCATGACTGTTCAGATCCTCCTCTTCACTCTTCCTCTAGAGCATCATGGCTCTCTGAAGGTGGAAGCATCAGCGCTGTGACCCAGCTATCAAAGACCTTCTGCAGGGTCATCCACCTTCACTCTTTTCCCACGTTCATGTCACTTTCCTTTCCAATAAAGGCAACAATGCCCAGAATAAATGCTTACACAACACATTTATCCTTGAAGCAGACAGGCTGCAGCAGCAGGAGACCACACAGGCTGCTGCTCTCATCATCTAAGAACAGGAAACTGAGGCTACAGTTCACACAGGCTCACCAGAACTGGACAACAGAAGACCGACTTGTTCTGCGAATCTCAATTTCTGCTGCAACATTTGGATGGAAGGATCTGACTTTGGGGTGAACAGCATGAAAACATGGATCTGTCCTGCCGTGTATCATTGGTTCAGGATGCTGCTGGTGTGATGGTGTAGGTCAGGGGCAGGGCTGGACTGGTAATCGGGCGTACCGGGCATTTGCCCGGTGAGCCGACCGTCCTCAGGGGCCGATGCTGTTGGGGTTTTTTTTCTTCCCTCTTTTTTTTTTTTTTTTTTTAGAGACCGGCCCCACAATTTAGAAGGTTGGCCCATCTTCAGTAAAGACAGTGGATGGAACCAATCAGGATATAGGATGAAAGCGGCCCCACCCTTTCTCTGCATGGTGCCCTGTAACTCCCGCTAGTAGTTTCAGTGTTGAATGCGTGTGTTAAAGGAGAGGGAACATGGAGAAACCGAAGAGGCAGAAAGGAGGTGCAGAGAAGTTACGTGCGACGAAATTGAAGAGTGTCACTGTAGATGCTACAAAAAGTGTAAAGATCACAGACATGTTCACTGCTGTAGCCTCCATGTCCAGTGGCGGCTCCAGAAATATTTTTCTGCAGGTGCTAAGGGGGGACTAAGCATTTTACTGAGGGTGCTATGAAGGATCATTTGTTCTTTCAGTTCTCAACACAAGCTATTTTCTTGGGGGTGCTACGGGGGTGGTATGACTTTTCCAGGGGGAGATATAGCACCCCCTGGTGCCCCCCCCCCCCCCCCCCCCCCCCCCCCCGGCGCCACCACTGTCCACATTCTCTGTAACAGCAATGCTCCAGCAACAGCAGGATGTAGGGAGAGCCGGCCAGAGGCATAGGCGACATATGTGGCTGACCACCAGGGGGCCCCCAAGGTCACCCACATTTGTCATGAAACCTTTTTGGTTTGTTTTAAATTTTTACAAATGCCAAGTTCCTAAAAGAAAGAAGAGACTATTCTAACTGTCCAGATTTGTACACTTGTAACAACACTAATTTAATGAGTAGGCTACACGCTAATATTTCTGTCTCAGGCTGATGCTGAAAAGCTAATTCATGCATTTATTACTTCTGAGTTGGACTATAGTAATTCATTATTATCAGGCTGTCCTAAAAGCTCTGAAAAGCCTTCAGCTGATCCAAAATGCTGCAGCTAGAGTGCTGACAGGGACTAGAAAGAGAGAGCAGATTTCTCACATATTGGCTTCTCTTCATTGTCTCATAGTTCTCAGACTGCTGGCTTACTTGTGCTTCCTCGGATACTTAAGAGTAGAATGGGAGGCAGAGCCTTCAGCTTTCAGGCCCCTCTTCTGTGGAACCAGCTCCTAGTTTGGATTCAGGAGACAGACACCCTCTCTATTTTTAAGATTAGGATGACTGTTGGGTTTATTCTGTAATTATTGTAGGGTCTTTACCTTACAGTATAAAGTGCCTTGAGGTGCCTGTTTGTTGTGAGTTTGTGCTGTATAAATAAAATTGAATTGAAAAGGCTGAAACAGTAATGCATCCTAAAAGAATTAATAATCAACTTTAACCCTCCAGCATTAATAACGGTTAAGTTCAGGGGACAAGGAAATGGTATGAAGGGGGCCCCAAATCAAATCTTGCTTCAAGGCTTGGGCCCCTCTGCTGTAGGTGAAGACAGCAGCAGCAGCAGGAAGAGGAGCAGCCAGAGATGAAGTCTTTGGAAACCGAGGGACAGAGTGAGCGGGACAGTGTAGTACATGAGCAGGTAGTAACATTAGGATAATACAGGGACTTTGAGCTGATGGAGGTAACTGTCATGTCCTGGGCCGTTTGCCCAGCATTTTGTGTTTATAAGTTTATTTCCTAAGTTTGTCCTCCCAGTATGTTTGATGTCTTGTTCCCAGTGTTGTGTGTGTCTCTCTGTATTCTGTGTCAGGTTGGCGTCTCTGTTCCCTTGTCATACTTCCTGTTTTATTTTGATATCCATCTGGCCCCTGTCTGTCGTATTCAGTTTTGCTTCCCCCTGGTCTCGTCTTGGTTATCAGTGTCACCTGTGTTCCCACCTGTTTCCTCTTCCCTCATCAGCCCTTCTGTGTATTTAAGTCCTGCGTTTTCTCTGCCTGTTGTCACGTCGTTGACGTTAGTGTGCCTGTGTGTGATGTTTCTGCTTCAGTGTTCCCTCGCTGTGTGTCTCCCTGCTCCTCCTCGGGTTTTGGTTTAGCTTCTTCCCAGTATAGGTTTGTTTTTGTATTCTGTCATTTCCCAATAAATCACTTTAAGTTCACCCTCTCCTGAGTCCTGCATTTTGGGGTCTACCCGCTCCAGCCACACAGCCAACCATGACAGTAACGTTAGCTCTATTACATAAGAATGATGAGCAATGGCGATTGATTAGTATCAATATTATTGGTATTTGCATACTTCCCAAAATCTGGCAGCCACGGCACTTTAATCTGATAAAATAGCAAACGGTCAAGGCCGAGAAGTGTTGGATGAGCAGCAAGTGTCCATTTTAGCCTACATCATATCATTTTAGATATTTAGGTTTAAGGCGTGTTGAAAGGCTGCACAGTAGTTTGAATCTGTAGCCTCTGTGCTGGTTAAACATGTTTTAAAAACACTCAAACGGGTGAAATAACAGATTTTAAAAAAATAAGTAAAAGCTTTTAATTTAAACATTACTAAAGTAAGTGTAAAAAAAGGGTAAAAGTATTATTAGCAAAAGGTATGCCCACATTGAATAAGAGTAAGACAGTGTCAAATGGTTTTAAGACATAGTTGCGGGCCGGTCTAAGCCAAAAATGCCAGGGCTGATTTTTTTTGTCCCAGACCATGAACTGCAGCTCTTTAAGACTGAGCTCTTTTTGAATAACATGTAACTGTTAATGTTTCTGTATTTGTGAGTCTGAAAGCTGATCGGACCAACAGGAAACACTGACACTGTCATGTCCTGGGCCGTTGGCCCAGCGTTTTTTGTTAGTTTATTTCCTAGTGTTGTGATATGTCTGCGTCTCTGTCCTGAGTCTGTGCCTGTTCCCCGTGTTTAGTCAGTATGTTCCTTGGTTTGTCACTTCCTGTTTATTTTGACAGTCTGGTTTTCCTTGTGCTTTGTGTTTAGCTTTGCTTCCCCTGTGTAATTAGTTTCATTTGCCTCACCTGTTGTTCCCTGCTGTTTCCTCTTGCCCTGATTACCCAGTGTGTACTTAAGCCCTCAGTTTTGTTTTGTTCTCTGTTGCGTCGTTGATGTTTTGTGCCCGCATGTTCCTGTGTTCCCTGTGCCTGCCCTTCGTCTCCCTGTGCCTCCCTTCCAAGGTTTTTGTATTTGTGTTTCCCCGTTGAAATAAATCCCCTTTTTAGTTATGTTTGCTTCTGGAGTCCTTCATGTGAGTCCTTCCTCGTCCGTTTCCTCCCCGGCCATGACAGAACGACGCGACCATTACAAAACCCCCTCCGGCTCCAATTTTTTCGACGGCACTCGTCTAGCGCTGGGGGGCCCGGCGTCTTTGAACAGTCCCCGTCATCGTCACTCACCTGCCTCCCCTTTCGCTGATCCCTCCCTTCCTCGGCAGCCGCGGAGGAGAGGGAGTTCCCGGCAGCAACGGCGGAAGGCACCCCGAGACCCGAGCGGTATAACGCCGCGGACCGCTTCACCACTTCACACCCAATCCTCCGTTTCCGTGAGTAACACTGGCTTCAACGCTACTATGCCTGCGGACAATTATTCCCGTCACCCCCCTGCCTTTCCACTCCCTGAGGTGGCAAAGCAGACCATTATCTGTTGGGTGGATTCACTGGTTATGGACCTTCTGGCTGACCCATGTGAGCAGGAACAGCAACAGCTCACGGCCCAGCTGCAAGGGCTAGTCGATGATTACCCTTGGTTATTTGGCTCTCTGCATGGGTTAGTGCAGGATTTCTTAACCTCCACCCTTCACCTACAGCAGTCCCCAGTGTCAGCTCATTCTCAGTCCCCAGTGTCAGCGCATTCTCAGTGCCCGGTGTCAGCTGTGTCTCAGTCTCCCCAGTCAGCTGTGCCTCAGGCTGCTTCCACGCAGTCAGCTCCTCTCCCTAGCTCACAGTCAGTCTCCTCGCAGTCAGTCTCCTCGCAGTCAGTCTCCTCGCAGTCAGCTCTAACGCCCTTAGCTCCTGCTCTCTCTAGCTCGCAGTCTGCTCTTTCTGTCTCCCGGCCTGCTTCCACGCGGCCAGTTTTGACGTACTCAGGCCCCTCTAGCCTTCAGTCGGTTTCCCTAATGTCTGTTCACCCTAGCACTCTGTCAGTTCCTCCAGTGTCAGTTCCTCCAGTGTCAGCTCCTCCTCAGTCGCAGTGTTCCCAGTCAGCTGTAGCTCCAGCTCCTCCTCAGTCGCAGTGTTCCCAGTCAGCTGTAGCTCCAGCTCCTCCTCAGTCGCAGTGTTCCCAGTCAGCTGTAGCTCCAGCTCCTCCTCAGTCGCAGTGTTCCCAGTCAGCTGTAGCTCCAGCTCCTCCTCAGTCGCAGTCTCAGACCCCTCAGTTAGCTCCAGCTCCCTCTGCTCACCCTGCTCCCGCTCCCTTGGCTCCAGCTCCCCCTGCACCCGTACCTGTTCCGCGGGTGGGGGCAGCCACGGACGGGCTGACCTCTGCACCCGTACCTGTTCCGCGGGTGGGGGCAGCCACGGACGGGCTGACCTCTGCACCCGTTCCTGTTCCGCGGGTGGGGGCAACCAGGTCCAAGCCTTCGCATCGGTTTTCTGTGTTAGCTGCAGCAGCAGGGTCTCAGTCAGCTCTAGCTCCAGTCGCTCTCCCTCGCCTTCAGTCAGCTCCAGTAACTCTTCCTCGGTCCCCAGTGTCAGCTGTTTCAGTGCCCTCTCAGTCAGTTCCCTCAGCCCCTGTCTTAGTTCCTTCGGTTTTGGTCCCAGTTCCCTCAGCTCCTGCTCCTTCTGTAGCTCCAGTAGTGTCAGCTCCCTCTCAGGCCCCAGTGTCAGCGAGCTCTCGGTCTGTCTCCACGCAGCCAGATCTCCCTAGCTCTCGGTCTGTCTCCACGCAGCCAGATCTCCCTAGCTCTCGGTCTGTCTCCACGCAGCCAGATCTCCCTAGCTCTCGGTCTGTTTCCACGCAGCCAGATCTCCCTAGCTCTCGGTCTGTCTCCACGCAGCCAGATCTCCCTAGCTCTCGGTCTGTCTCCACGCAGCCAGATCTCCCTAGCTCTCGGTCTGTCTCCACGCAGCCAGATCTCCCTAGCTCTCGGTCTGTTTCCACGCAGCCAGATCTCCCTAGCTCTCGGTCTGTTTCCACGCAGCCAGATCTCCCTAGCTCTCGGTCTGTTTCCACGCAGCCAGATCTCCCTAGCTCTCGGTCTGTTTCCACGCAGCCAGATCTCCCTAGCTCTCGGTCTGTTTCCACGCAGCCAGATCTCCCTAGCTCACAGCCCGCTCTCTCTGGCTCCCGGCCTGCTTCCACGCAGCCAGTCGTCTCCCGGCCTGCTTCCACGCAGCCAGTCGTCTCCCGGCCTGCTTCCACGCAGCCAGTCGTCTCCCGGCCTGCTTCCACGCAGCCAGTCGTCTCCCGGCCTGCTTCCACGCAGCCAGTCGTCTCCCGGCCTGCTTCCACGCAGCCAGTCGTCTCCCGGCCTGCTTCCACGCAGCCAGTCGTCTCCCGGCCTGCTTCCACGCAGCCAGTCGTCTCCCGGCCTGCTTCCACGCAGCCAGTCGTCTCCCGGCCTGCTTCCACGCAGCCAGTCGTCTCCCGGCCTGCTTCCACGCAGCCAGTCGTCTCCCGGCCTGCTTCCACGCAGCCAGTCGTCTCCCGGCCTGCTTCCACGCAGCCAGTCGTCTCCCGGCCTGCTTCCACGCAGCCAGTCGTCTCCCGGCCTGCTTCCACGCAGCCAGTCGTCTCCCGGCCTGCTTCCACGCAGCCAGTCGTCTCCCGGCCTGCTTCCACGCAGTCCCCTGCACCTCTGCTATTCCTCGAGCAGCCCCTGCTGCTCAATAAAGCAGCAGTGTGCCCTGTTCCGCGGTCCCAGCCTACGCATCCGGTGCCTCACTATGTAGGCCCCGTTCAGCCCATGGGCTCAGCTCACTCCAAGCCGATGGGGGTCTCCGCTCATTCCGAGCCAGGGGGTCCCGCTCAGTCCGAGCCGATGGGGGTCTCCGCTCAGTCCGAGCGCTCCGCGCCAGAGGGTCCCGCTCAGTCCGAGCGCTCCGCGCCAGAGGGTCCCGCTCAGTCCGAGCCGATGGGGGTCTCCGCTCAGTCCGAGCCAGGGGGTCCCGCTCAGTCCGAGCACTCCGCGCCAGAGGGTCCCGCTCAGTCCGAGCCGATGGGGGTCTCCGCTCAGTCCGAGCGCTCCGCGCACGAGGGTCCCGCTCAGTCCGAGCCGATGGGGGTCTCCGCTCAGTCCGAGCGCTCCGAGCCAGGGGGTCCCGCTCAGTCCGAGCCGGTGGGGGTCTCTGCTCAGTCCGAGCGCTCCACGTCACCCGAGGGTTCCCCACCAGAGCCCGGGGTCGCCCTTCTCCGCCGCCGCATGCCCCGCGGTCGGCCTCCAGTGTCTGCTCCCCGTCGCCGCCGCCGCACGCCCCGCGGTCGGCCTCCGGTGACCCCTCCTCGTCGCCGCCACCGCTGGGAGCGCGGTCGGCCTCCAGTGACTCCCCCTCGTCGTCGCCGCCGCCGCTGGGAGCGCGGTCGGCCTCCAGTGACTCCCCCTCGTCGTCGCCGCCACCGCTGGGAGCGCGGTCGGCCTCCAGTGATTCCTTCTCGTCCTCGTCGCCGCCGCCGCTGGGAGCGCGGTCGGCCTCCCTCGTTGGGATTTTGCTTTGTGGCCCCTTGGCCTCTGCGGCCTCCTGAACTGTGTGTTTTTTGTTTTTGGATTTCCCACTGACTCCCCTGAACTGTGGACTGTTTTTTCCCCTGCTGTTTTTTGTTTTGTCATAGCTCCTGGACTGTTCCTTGTTTCGACCCCCTGTTTTGGACTGTCTCCGGCCTTGTGCCATCGCCTTTTGTTCTGGTCCTGTGTTTTTGTTTTCTTCCTGTACGGGTTTGATTTGTTTTGTTCACGCCCTGTGATTTCTGTTTTGCTCCCTGTCTTTGTTTTTGTTTCGGGCCCTCCCTCCTGGTCCCCCGCCTCCCGCCCTTGTCTGGTTTTGTTTTCTGGTTTTGGCCGTCGGGAGCCGGCCTTTGGGGGGGGGGGTACTGTCATGTCCTGGGCCGTTGGCCCAGCGTTTTGTGTTAGTTATTTCCTAGTGTTGTGATATGTCTGCGTCTCTGTCCTGAGTCTGTGCCTGTTCCCCGTGTTTAGTCAGTATGTTCCTTGGTTTGTCACTTCCTGTTTATTTTGACAGTCTGGTTTTCCTTGTGCTTTGTGTTCAGCTTTGCTTCCCCTGTGTAATTAGTTTCATTTGCCTCACCTGTTGTTCCCTGCTGTTTCCTCTTGCCCTGATTACCCAGTGTGTACTTAAGCCCTCAGTTTTGTTTTGTTCTCTGTTGCGTCGTTGATGTTTTGTGCCCGCATGTTCCTGTGTTCCCTGTGCCTGCCCTTCGTCTCCCTGTGCCTCCCTTCCAAGGTTTTTGTATTTGTGTTTCCCCGTTGAAATAAATCCCCTTTTTAGTTATGTTTGCTTCTGGAGTCCTTCATGTGAGTCCTTCCTCGTCCGTTTCCTCCCCGGCCATGACAGACACAGTTTCAGAGGTGACTTCCTCATTTTGTCATTTTCTGTGACGCATTTTAAAGTCTTAAAAAAATTATTTTTTTCTGTCTCTGCATTTTTGTCCTCCTGAATAAACTTAAATAAGATTTTACCCATCCATCCATTCTCTTCCGCTTATCCGGGGCCGGGTCACGGGGGCAGGACCCTAAGCAGAGAAGCCCAGGGAAGCCTGGGCTTCTCTGCTTAGGCCCGGTGTTTCAGATCTTAAACTTTATATTTTGCAAATTTGCTGAGTATCGATACAATAAAACACTGCATGCTGTTTCAAGCTACTTCTTAAATTATATTCAGATTCATGTTAATTTGTACTGAAAGCAGCTCAGTACAGACCGGAGAGTCTGATTCAGCTTCCTGTTCATTCATGTTCTCAGCTTCATCACAGCTCTGTGGACAGCTCGTCCTGCTGAATCTTCAGGAGTTAGTCCACCTGTCTCTGAATCCCAAAAAAACCTGAAAGCAGACTCACTGTAAACGTGTCCTCGTTCTTCTCTTCAACAGGAACTTTTTCATGATTCATGAAATGTAAAAAAAAAACAAAAAAACCTTCCTGTTCAGTTAAAGGATAGGGAGGAATTCCTCATGCTTGATGTAATTTATTTCTACTTACAAAAAAGGATAAAAATATTTTATTTTAAACTGGTGTATTTATTTTATTCCATATTCATTGATGTCATGTTGAATATTGTATTCATGTGCGTTTGTGCTGTGATACATTTAATTTTCAGACCTTCAGTGTGTTGCAGAAACTGATTCTTGAGCAGTGAAATAAAAGAAAAGCAAAAAGAGTCACGACGTCCGCTGAAACACAGACGTGAATAATCTTTATCTACGCTGTCTATCTCCATGGAAACATGTTACAGTACTGAAACTGAGACATAAACAAGTCGGAGCAGAATATTCATAATAAAAACAACGTGGCTCGTAAATCAGACTTTTGTATTTACAGATTTAAAGGTTTGATCGCTGCTGTATCCAGTCTTTGTTAGTTTGTTACATTAGGACCATGTACAGGTGCAGAGATGGGACCTCCTCCCTCTGTTTCACTGCCAGCCTGCTTCACATTTACAGCTTTAAAGAGATCAGGCGCGATGCTGGGATTAGCCCCTGATCATATCATCATACATACACTGCATACATACACTATTATTAACAATATAATAATAGTTAACAAATGACTTTTAATACTGTGAGTTTGATGCACAAACTTTCTTCTTTTTGTGAAAATGAATGAATGGAATATGATGCTTAATTCAGGGTCGCTTCAGATCTTCACTTCACTGCAGAGGTGGGAAGTAACCAAGTGCGAATACTTCATTACTGCACTTAATTAAATTTTTCAGGTATCTGTACTTTACTTGAGTATTTATTTTTCTGACTACTTTTTACTTTTACTCCCTACATTTTTACACAAATATCTGTACTTCCTACTTCTTACATTTTCAAACAGACTCGTTACTTTATGTTTCAGACGTCTGAGAAAAGTTTGCATTTCCAGTCACTGAACTGTCAAATGACCTGAGCCTAAACACAGGAACACATGAGGCAATCCCACTGGAGTATCCTCCATCATGCTTATTGCATGCAAACAGGTTAAAGAGGCAAAACCATATAATTTATGTATCATTTATAGCGCTATAATCAGGGGTTACAGGGGGCCACAGTACTTCAGCATTTTAGCTAGCACTGCTGAAGAGGAACTTAAAATACTGCAGTTTAATGCATGATAAACAGGTCAGCTTGTTTACAGTAAAGCTCTGTGTTGGTGCACAGAGGCTGTGTTCATGGTCAGAGTTACAGGTTACATCAGTGCAGCAGAGATGAGTTTGAATCCAAGCTGCTGATGCTGAGATTCATTCACTGAATCCAACATTTATACAACCTGATACTTTTACTTTATTACTTTGAGTGCATTTCAGAGCCTTTTTTTACTTTTACTTAAGTAAAAAAGTTGAACCAGTACTTCAACTTTTACCAAAGTAGGTTTTAACACAAGTACTTGTACTTTAACTTAAGTACCGAATGTCTGTATTTTTGCCACCTCTGCTTAAATGTGGCGTAAAGAGACGATGAAGCCCAAAATTAAAAACTGAACAAACTAAAGAAGGAACATCAGCTCCTCACTGATATGAACACAGGATAAAAACTAACATTAGTTCATATTCTTGAGTGATCATTTTTGATACTGTTTAGAGAACAAATGCACATAAGTAGACCGTAACGAGCCTGTATTATTAGAGCTGTTTGCATGTTTGCTAATGTTTCTGGTAAAGTAGGTTTTGAATCTGCACTGATTTATGTCTTAAATACAGGCCTGCAGCAGGAGCATTACCAGGTCACCTGAGGTCACCTCTGTGTGAGTGGGCTGCAACGTCATCACATTAAAACCTGTTTGTGATCCAACCAGAACCATCTCACAAGTTAGCAAAATATAATATTAGAAGATGGTGACAGAAAATAACAGTGATAAGCAACATTAATACCAATTTCAGTGTACTGTAGTTATTTTAGAGGTGCTTGAGCACACCTAAAAATGGTCTAAACTCACTTATGGTCTATGAATATGCACTCGCTCACACACACACACACACACACACACACACACACACACACACACACGCACACTGAAAAAAGTATTTGCCTCCTGTACAGGTCAGAGAACACCGCTGTACTCTACAGGAAAGGCCAGAGCAGACTCTCCCTGCTCAGCATTCTGCATTCTTTTGTGACCTCCTGATGGGTTGTTGATGCACTCTCGGAGTAATTGTGGTGGCCGGCCGCTCCTGGGAAGGTTCACCACTGTTCCAAGTTTTCTCCATCTGTGGATAACGGCTCTCACTGTGGTTCCCTGGAATCCTGAAGCTGCAGCCTTTTCCAGACTCATGGATGCCACTGCCTTTATTACTCATCTGTGTCTTCTTCAAGATGGCGCCGGTGAGGTCAGCAGCCGTCGTACCTGCTCCTACGCTTTGTTTGTATATATTAGGTTTAGCTCTAATTCTGGACTTTATAATTCCGCCTGCTCTGTGTCATATCACGTATGACAGACAGACTCTTTTTAATATCAGAATACAGCACTCTGGCTGTATTCTGACACCTTTTTCTCCCCACCCGACTTGGCCTCGGGAGATACTGCGTTTCCAGTGGGCCAGCTCAAACAAAGGACCCAGGTCACGGACAAGGCCCCGAGGGAAAAGAGCCGGCGTAAGAGAGAGGCTGAGGCGCAGAGCGCACCAAACGCCACTGCCGAGCATCCTGTTGGCTAATGTCCAGTCACTGCATAACAAGCTGGACGAACTCAGGGCCAGGATACAGTTTCAGAGGGACATAAGGGACTGCAACATCATCTGTCTCACGGAGACATGGCTGACCCCCCTCATACCGGACCACGCCGTACAGCCGTCGGAGTTCTTCAGTGTTCATCGCACGGACAGAACGAGTGAGTCTGGAAAATCAAGAGGAGGAGGTGTGTGCCTAATGATTAATAACAACTGGTGTGACAGTAGGAATGTTGTCCCCCTGAAACAATCATGTTCCCCTAACCTGGAGCTCCTAACCCTGAAATGCCGTCCCCACTACCTGCCCCGCGAGTTCACTTCGGTCATCTTCAGCGCCGTCTATATTCCACCTCAGGCGGACACAAACACTGCACTATCCGAGCTACATGAGGCGATTTCCACCTATCAGGCTAACCAGCGTGATGCGGCTCTCATCGTAGCCGGGGACTTTAACAGTGCAAACTTGAAAAAGGTGATACCGGAATTGATTCAACACATCGACTGCCCCACCAGAGGAGAGAGGACCCTAGACCACTGCTACTCTCCATTCAAAGAGGGCTACAAAGCAAAGCCTCTTCCGCCTTTTGGGAAGTCTGACCACACCTCTGTACTTCTCATGCCGAAATACAAACAACGGCTCAGGCAGGAACCCCCTGCTGTGAGAGAAGTGACACGGTGGTCTGATCAAACAGAGGCCGCTCTGCAGGGTGCGTTGGATTCAACCGACTGGGACATGTTTCGCAGCAGCGCGGGCGGAGACATCGAGGAGTTTACGGAAACTGTTGTGGGATTTATTGGGAAAGTTGTTGAAGACACTTCACTTAGGAGGACCATCAGGACTTTTCCCAACCAGAAGCCGTGGGTGGATAAATCTGTCCGCGACGCCCTGAGGTCCCGCACCGTTGCCTACAACTCCGGCCTCGCCTCTGGGAACATGGAGGACTACAAGGTTGCATCATACAACGTCCGCAGAGCGGTGAAAGAGGCAAAACATCGCTACGGCCGCAGACTGGAACAGCAACTACAACAGTCTGACCCCAGGGGACTGTGGCAGGGACTACGCACCATCACGGACTACAAAGCACCACACACACACCCGGTGAGTGCCGACGCTTCTCTGGCTGATGAACTCAACATCTTCTTTGCGCGCTTTGAGTCGGGAAGCCGACAGCCCGCTGCGCTCCCGGCCGGAGGGGCGGAGACACTCACTGTGACGGAGCGCGACGTGAGGAGGGCGTTTAGACGTGTAAACACCAGGAAAGCGGCTGGACCAGACGGTATTAGTGGACGTGTCCTTAAGACCTGCGCTGACCAGCTGGCACCTGTGTTTACAGTGATATTCAACCTCTCACTGAAACTGTGTGTGATTCCCACCTGCTTTAAAAAGTCCATCATAGTCCCTGTCCCAAAGAAACCACACCCCAGCAGCCCCAATGCCTTCAGGCCCATAGCACTCACCTCTGTGGTGATGAAGTGTTTTGAGAGACTCATCAAGACATTCATCACCTCCTCACTGCCCACCACCCTCGACCCACTACAGTTTGCATACCGGCCAGACAGATCCACAGATGACGCCATATCCTTCCTTCTCCACAAGACCCTTTCACACATAGACACTGGTAAGGGGAACTATGTGAGAGTGCTGTTTGTAGATTACAGCTCAGCATTCAACACCATAGTTCCCTCCAGGCTGGTCTCTAAGCTGCTGGACCTGGGCCCGGGCCCATCCCTGTGCAGGTGGGTTCACAGCTTCCTGACCAGCAGACCACAGGTGGTACGAGTGGGTCACCTCACCTCATCCTCCCTCACCCTCAACACTGGATCCCCCCAAGGCTGTGTGCTCAGCCCTCTGCTGTACTCACTGTACACCCATGACTGCGAGGCCACGTCAGAGTCCAACGTCATCATCAAGTTTGCTGACGACACTGCTGTTGTGGGACTAATCTCTCACAATGAGGAGACAGCCTACAGGAGAGAGGTCTCCCGCCTGGAGAACTGGTGCCAGGAGAACCACCTCCTGCTCAACGTCAGCAAAACAAAGGAACTGATTGTGGACTTCAGCAGGAAGCAGCAGAGGGACTACCATCCACTTGTCATCAGTGGTGCTGAGGTGGAAAGAGTGGACACTTTCAAATACCTGGGAGTGACCATCTCACAGGACCTGTCCTGGACTCATCACATAAACATCACTGTGAAGAAGGCCAGACAGCGGCTCTACCTCCTCAGGCGGCTGAGAGACTTCAAGCTCCCACTCAAGGTGCTCAGGAACTTTTACACCTGCACCATCGAGAGCATCATGCGTGGGAGCATCACCACCTGGATGGGAAACTGCACCAAGCAGGACTTCATGGCCCTAAAAAGGGTGGTTCGTTCAGCTGAACGGACCATCAGAACCACCCTCCCCAACCTGCAGGACATTTACACCAAGCAGTGCAGGCTGAGGGCCATGAAGATCCTAAAACAGCCCAGCCACCCCGGACACTCTCTCTTCTCCCTGCTCCCATCAGGCCGGCGTTACCACTGCCTGAGGACTAAGACTGAAAGGTTGAAGAAGAGTTTTTACCCACAAGCCATCCGTCTGCTCAACTCTGAGCCCTAACTGGACCATTATTGCACAATGTAAATATTATAATTTATAAAAGTGTGTATAGTGTATAGTATATAGAGTATAGTGTGAATTACTTTTTTTTAATTTTTATTCTTCTTATTTATATGTGTGTGTATATATGGTTGCAGGTACAAAATACATTTCACTGTGCATTGTACTGTGTATAACTGTGCATGTGACAAATAAACACTATCTTAATCTTAATCTTAATCTTAATCTTAATCTTTAGATGGCATGATGTGTTACACCCACACTCTTTCACACTTAGACTCACCCACACACACACACTTCAGTGGGTGGCTGCTTGCTGTCACCACTGGATCCTCTTTGTGAAACATGTTCTCACAGCTAAGCTTAGATATGTTTGCTCTAATTTTCCCTGACATAACTGAGAACATTTATGTTTATTTAACAGTTCTAACAGTTCTGCTTAGCATCAGACCAATCAGGTGTATCCAGTTATTGAACACTGTAACTGTCACTTCCTCTTTTTATTCACACTGACATCTATCACTTAACCTTTCCTGCTTCCTTTCGTTTTCGTGTGTTATTGTCTTTTTCTGTGTTATGGGTTATTTTCCCATAACATGAGCCCTTGTGTATTTATGTCCAAGTCTAAGATGAGCTCAAGTTTTAAGTGAGTTTAGGTTTCTGCTGCTGGTAGTGATGGTGTGATGAGGCCCTGTGAATGTGTCAAATCTTTCCGGCCAGCTGATTCACCGAAAGCCTGGAAGCCCCTTTTAACGGCTCATTTAGGAGTGCTGACATTTGATGATGTTCAGCATTCCTGCTGTTATGTTACATGTTAGCTGGCAGATCTTTTAGCATAATTGTGCAAATATGAGGTATTGTAAAACCAGATTAAATCAATCTATGTTGATTGTGGTATATCTCAGTATCAATAGATCAGTTGTGGTATATCACTAAAGTATTGCATATGGTCTGTGTGTGGTGTGTGTGGATAAAGAGTTACAGGAAGTGCTTGGATGGAGGTGGAAGTACTTTATTGATTTTTATTCACAGATGAAAAAAATTGACAGTGTTGGATCAGGTGATTCCTTCTTTTTGTAATAAGCCTGAGAAAACACTCACAGAGGACTGAAGAAGCAGTGAAGCTGAAGTTCTAACGTGTACAGGTGAGGATCCAGGTGCTTCTCATTATGCCGCTATAACAGTGGATCACACTCACATCAGCTCATCCACAACACTTCCTCTATTTCTTTTTCAGCAACTTGAATCACATAATCAGGCAGTCACCTGATTTCAGAAAATGGGGACTTGTTTCACTTTTGTCACGTTACGTTCTGAAAAACGATGTGGGCCTTGACCCAGGCTTGATCTGGACACGCCCAGGAGGCTCGACACAGGCCTCGGGACTTTAGTATCAGATGTAACATCTCTAGCTGCTGGCACCTGACCTGCTCTGTTAATGCCCATCGCACCAAAAGGGCTGAAGCCTGGGTTTGGCTCTGGCCACCTGAATCCTGCATTTGGGATCCCCCGCCTGCCTGCCGCAGAGATACTTGACAGTTCTCCTGCTTTCTCACAAACACTTCTGAGCAGAATGCATCAAACCAACACTTCAGATCTTCAGCTCCACCTTTTTCTCCCATCCTCACACAGTCCTCTCCATCAGGATGTTCCCCTTTTGTCCCTCTCCAGTCATCTGGCTCACCTTTGCTCCAAAACGTCAAACTAAGAGATGAACAGAAAGAACTGGTTCAGTAAAAACTGGAAACTTTGATTCTGGAAATGAATAAAGATATTTTACAACAATCAAACCTTTCATTCAGTGGTGTGTTGTCCACCCACATCCATCTGCCCTCTGCTGCTGAGTCTGTCAGTCCGATCCAGAACTTGTCCTCAGCTTCATTCATTAAGCCTCTCAGTTTTCCATCCAGAAACCTCTGAACAGAAACAGATGATGAAAATGACCTTGTTAGACTTTTCTGTGCTGACATAAGATAAGATAAGATAAGATAAGATAAGATAGTGTTTATTTGTCACATGCACAGTTATACACAGTACAATGCACAGTGAAATGTATTTTGTACCTGCAACCTTATATACACACACATATAAATAAGAAGAATAAAAATAAAAAAAAGTAATTCACACTATACACTATACTCTATATACTATACACTATACACACTTTTTAAATTATAATATTTACACTGTGCAATAATGGTCCAGTTAGGGCTCAGAGTTGAGCAGACGGATGGCTTGCGGGTAAAAACTCTTCTTCAACCTTTCAGTCTTAGCCCTCAGGCAGCGGTAACGCCGGCCTGATGGGAGCAGGGAGACGAGAGAGTGTCCAGGGTGGCTGGGCTGTTTTAGGATCTTCATGGCCCTCAGCCTGCACTGCTTGGTGTAAATGTCCTGCAGGTTGGGGAGGGTGGTTCTGATGGTCCGTTCAGCTGAACGAACCACCCTTTTTAGGGCCATGAAGTCCTGCTTGGTGCAGTTTCCCATCCAGGTGGTGATGCTCCCACGCATGATGCTCTCGATGGTGCAGGTGTAAAAGTTCCTGAGCGGGCTGCTCTCGGGCGCTTGGGGCCTCGGGGGCCGCATGCCTGGCTCGTGCTGGGGGTGCCGGCCTGCCGGGGGGGGTGGGCTGCCCGTCGTCTCTGGCTCTCTGGACTCTAGCCCCTGGATTGTGGGGGTTCCGTCTGTAGCCTCCCTCCTTCCTCTTCTGGGGAGTGTACGCGGTTGCCATCGGGATGTGTGGCCCCAAGTCTTCTGAGCTCCTGTGCTGTGGATGGCCTGGGTCCCCTGGGTCCTTCCCTATCTGCCTCTGGATCGCGGGGGGCATGGTTGCAGTTTCTCGCCCTCATTATCGAATACATTGCATGACAAAGGCGCATACACACACATTACTACAAACAATAAACTTGTGTGTGTGTGTTTGTGTGTGTGTGTATATGTAGGTACATATGGGTGTGTGTATGGATGTGTGTGTGTGTGTGTGTGTGTGTGAGTATATCAACCCCTTTTATTTTTTTTTATTTTTTTATTTTTTTTCTATCTCCTTTCTTCCTTTTCTCCCCCCCCCCCCCCCTTTTTCTCCCCCCCACCTCTTGTTCTTGCCCCTTCCTTGTTGCCTGTCAGACTTGGCATGAATAACTAAATAAAAAGATAAATAAATAAAAATAAAATTGCAAACATTAACAAGAAGAGCCTATAGGAAACATATAGAGCTGTTCTTGTCAAAGCAAATATGTTTGGTACATCAGTGCATTCGGATCATCATTCCGATTGTGAAAGATGCCAGACATGACAGGCTAAAAAAAAAAAAAAAAAAAAAAAAAAAAGTTCCTGAGCACCTTGAGTGGGAGCTTGAAGTCTCTCAGCCGCCTGAGGAGGTAGAGACGCTGTCTGGCCTTCTTCACAGTGATGTTTATGTGATGAGTCTGTAACGGGTACCGGTTCACAGCGCCCGTGAGCAGCTTCACCGATAGCTGGAATAATGGAAAACAATAAGATGACACAGGAGAAGCGGTTTGTCGTCTCTGATTCCTCCTCAGCTAATTTATTAACACATCACATATCATTAACTGTTAACACTGTCCATTTTAAATCAGCATCATCTTGCTGTACACACATATGTATAATGTCTCCTTAGACATGTTTCAGTGTCCATAAATCACACATATTCATCAGACATTAACTCTGTTACAAGATCTCCTTTATGTCTCTTTCTCATATCACAGATTAACACTGGTTAGTACTGTATTTTAAATGTACCTTTAGAAAAATACCATGAGGTATTACTGGACTCCATATTAAACAGTAGTAAGTAAATAAACACAAACTTTTAAACATATTGATTAATTTATACATTTTACTCTTCTCAGTTTTAATCTACCTTTTAACTAGCACAAAGATATAAACATCAAATACATAGAGAAACATGCCACTTAATACATGAAACAATGAGAATGAAAGTGCATCAGCTCACACAGGCTTTCAGTAGTTAGCTGCCTGCTAGCAAAATGGCCGCACTGCTGTCACTTTCACTCTCGGTGACGATCGATCTCATAAACAAAGGATAACGCATCTTACCGCTCATTAACACCATCGTTCTGAATTCGACTTTGTCTACAAACATTAACTAGCAGTTACACCCATTTTCCTTACAGTTTCAAACACAACATACCTGGAATAATGGAAAACAATAAGATGACACAGGAGAAGCGGTTTGTCGTCTCTGATTCCTCCTCAGCTATGAGGGGAATGCACGAGCGGCAGGCACACCACCACCTCAGTGCCTCCTACTGGTGGGAGCGGAGTAGTAACTGCATACACACTCAATATTTAACACAGTGTGTGAACCTAAAATTGACCCATATAAATACAAACAAAATATATCTGAAACACAGCATTATACACCTTATTCAAATGCTTATTTCTAATTACATCCACATGTGAACACACACTTGTGGGCTTCACACGCTCCCTGACAAAAATAAAAATGTCCCCTGACATTTACCAAATCATTTACCAACTTTTCAACGTAAAGGTTGCACCTATTATCGTTTATTATGAACAGATCTCTCTTCAAACGCACACCAGGGTCGGTGGCATGTATGGAGTTGGTGTATGTGGCATGTATGGTGTTTGGGTGTACAAAATGGGGTGTGTGCATGGTGTCCAAATAGTTTGAATGTATGGCAAAAGAGGCAGTGGTGGAGGTGTGTGAGATGCAACTATGACAGGTGAGTATGGTGCTGTGTGCGCAGAAACTGTATTTGCGCTAGTCTGTGATCGGACTGATGGTTCACCCAATGTGTTGTATGTGAGAAATTGTGTTGGTTTTGTTTCACGAGCAGACCTTCTAATCTCTGGCTGATCATGCTCAACAGGTGGGGTCTGGGATCGGCCTTCTGTACCAGACTGTCGAGGTTCTTGAACTCCATTGTCTGTCTCAGGTTCAATAAGAGCATGTTGGTCTTCATCCTGGTTTTGTTCAGCTCCACTTTCTGTAGGAGACAGGTTGTGCTCGGGCACCGTATGACCACTGCTGATCACAGGTTCGGGAGCAACCGAGTCTCCTACAGGGTTTTGACAAGGATCTCTCAGAGAAAAGGTAAGTTCCTCATGGTTGATGAGAGATCTTTCTTCAGTTCTTTCCGCAGGTACTCTGAGCCAGTAATGAGAGACACAGTCATCATCTGAGTCTGAGTTGTCATTCTCATCCATTTCTTGTGCGTCTGTCTGTCTTTCTTTGTGTTTTGGTCTCTTGTCAGGGACATGTCTGGCATGGGGTGAAACAACTTCCACAGGCAAGTCATTTACTAGCAATAGGAGATTGCGGTGTAGTGTTCTGGTTTTCTTGTGGTCACCGCTCTCAGGACTGACAATGTACACTGGACTCTCAGCAAGCTGACTTTTGACGATATAGATAGTCTTCTCCCAATATGATCTTAACTTGCCTGGCCCTCCACGTTCACTGAGATTCCTTACCAGAACCCGGTCTCCAGGTTGCAACATGACTCCTTTTGTTTTCCTGTCATAGATTACTTTCCCTCTGTCACTGGACTTTTTGCTGTTCTCACTTGCAATCCGATAGGCTTCTGCCATTCTCTCAGCCCATTTTTCCGCATAACCCCTTGGCGAGTATGACTCCTTATCTCGAGTCAACCCAAACAGCAAGTCAATTGGGAGATGTGGATGACGGCCATAGAGGAGGAAAAAGGGTGAGTAGCCAGTGGATTCATGTCGAGTACAATTGTATGCGTGGATAATGTGTGGGAGGTGGTCCTTCCACCGCAGTTTCTCACTTTCTGTCAGTGTTCTCAACATCTGGAGTATGGTGCGGTTCAATCGCTCAGCTGGATTGCCCTGCGGATGGTATGGCGTTGTCCTTGAGTGACCTACTCCAGCCAGTTTCTGCAGCGTTTCGAACAGTTTGTTTTCAAATTCACGGCCTTGGTCGTGATGCAATTTGGCCGGATATCCAAATCGGGGTATGAAGTCACTGAAAATCCGCTCAGCAGCTGTTTTTCCACTCTTGTTCTTTGTGGGATAGGCCTGAGCAAATCGAGTGAAATGATCAAGCACCACCAGAATGTATTCGTAGCCTCCACAACTTGCTTCCAAATGCAAGTAATCAATACACACAAGTTCCAAAGGGAAGCTTGATGTGATGCTACCCATAGGAGCACGATCATGAGTGACAGGCTTCTTGGCTTTGACACATGGACATCTCCGAGTGACATAGTCCTCAATTTCTTTTGCCATAAACGGCCAGTAGAACCTTTCTCTAGCAAGGTGGGTCACTCTTTCTGTGCCGACATGGCCCATCTCATTGTGCAGATACTTAAGGGCTAATGTTCTGTATTTGGTAGGGAGGACCAACTGTTTCCGCCCATTTGTTTGTCGGTACAGGAGGTCATTTTCCAGGTATAACCTGCTCCATTCTTGCAGCATCCTCCGAGCAGCTCCACTTAGAGTTTTGCGTGTCTCATCTGTCACTTTGGTAGTTGATGCTTTCAGCTCTATTATCTGACTTATAGCTTGATCTTCTCTCTGTGCTTTCACCAGATTATCATGGCTTATGGTTGGCAGGTTAGGGTAAGGCTTTTGGTGTAGATCTCGGTAGTAGCAATAAAATTAAAAAAAAAAGGCCACATCTTTGCGCTCAGCTGCCTGACTACCATGCCATGTTGCACAAACAACTTCATCCGAGAGCTTCTCTGTGCAAGTCATTTCATATTTCTCCATGTCCAAAGGAAGGCGAGACAGAGTGTCTGCATCCGCGTTTGACTTTCCAGGCCTGTACTTGATGTCAAACCGGAAATCAGAGAGTTCACCCACCCACCTATGGCCGACCGCATTTAACTTTGCTGTACTCATGATGTAAGTCAATGGGTTGTTGTCAGTATAGATGGTGAAGTGTGGAGAGTAGTACAAGTAATCATGAAATTTCTCACACACAGCCCATTTCAAAGCGAGAAACTCTAGTTTCCCACTGTGCAGGTGGTAATTGCGTTCGGATGGAGTGAGGGTCCTTGAGCCATATCCAATGACTCTCAGTTTTCCATTTTGGCGTTGATATAGGACAGCTCCTAAACCCTGGTCTGATGCGTCAGTATGGAGGGTGAAAGGGAGGTTAAAGTCTGGATAGGCCAAAACAGGTGGGCTTGTCAGGAGAGTAACCAGTTGTTCAAGAGCTTGCTGATGTTCAGTGGTCCAGTTAACAAGCTCTCGGGAGGGCAACTGTGGATGTTTAGTGGTTTTGTTTTGTACTCTGGTCTGGGCTTTCCCTGACTTACTTTGAAGCAGCTCATAGATGGGTTTGGCGATTCGGGAGAAATCTTGAATGTATGAGCGGTAATAGCCCAGGAACCCAGTCAGTTTCCTTACATCTCCAACTGTTTGTGGCCTTTTGTTTGTTAGAGTTCGTACAGCTTCCAGATCACGTGGGTCAATTTTGACCCCTTCAGATGACACAAGGCGGCCCACATATCTGACTTCTTGCTTAAAAAGCTCACATTTCTCGGGCCTTAGTTTCACTCCATGATGCTGGAGAGCCTGGAGAACCTTTCGGAGTGCCTCAACATGCCCATCAAACGTTTTTGCATAGCAAAGCACATCATCGAGATATGGAATGCAGCATTCATCTCTGAGGGGACCTAGCATCTCCTCCATGCTCCGCTGGAAGGCTGCAGGGGCGTTCGAGAGTCCAAATGGGATCCGGATCCATTCATAGAGGCCCCATGGAGTGATGAAGGCGGTGAACTGCCGTGAACTCTCAGAGATAAAGCCCTGATGGTAGGCTTTGCCTTGGTCCAGGATGCTAAACCAGGCATTGCCACCAAGGGTGTCTGTCAGGTCCTGTATTCTGGGCAGTGGGTGACGGTCAGGAACGGTCTTTTTATTCAGGAGACGATAATCAATGCATAACCTCAGGCTGCCATCTTTCTTTCTCACACAGACCACCGGAGCAGCATACGGGGATTTGGATTTGACTATCCAGCCTCTCATCAGAAGTTCTTGTATGTATTCTTTTACCTCTTTGAAAAGTGGTTTAGGGACTGACGAATAAGTCCTCTGGACAGGGATCTCATCACGGAGGGTGATTGACATTTGTAAGCTTGGTATGCACCCAATATCATTGCTGTCACGTGCAAAAGCTCCAGCCTCTTCACAAAGCATTTTGTTAACCACAGCTCGTTTCTCCTCATCAAGATGACTGAGGTCAATATTAGGTTGCCATGAGGGTGAACTGGGGCTAGCAGGAGCTGGAGTGACACTGTTGACTGTCACTGTGGGCTCAGACATGTCAGATTGCTCTGGTAAGATGACTTTTTCAACACTGTGTATACTGCCCAGAGCAGTCTTTCTCGGTAATTTGATTGCGTGTTTTGTGTTGTTCCCAACAGGTACAGCAACATATGGCTTCCTTGGATTTTGCACCTCTAACAGGCCTTCTCCAACATCCAACTCTGTCAGCTGCACATTGTTGATGTCTGGTTCAAACAGGAAGACTGAATCAGAACAATCCATGTTGGGTGGGACTTGGCACTTAACCCAGGTTACCTGTCCTGCTGGAATGACAGTGTCTTGTCTGCCAGTCCGTAGACGACCACTTTGCACAGGGGGTTTGCCAGCCTGGATGACATTTACAAGGAGCTCTGCATTCTCTGTAGATATTGACAGGGCATTACAGAGCAAAGTGGTAAGCATGGGTATTAACTTTTTAGGCTGTTCCTGCATCATCTCCTCCAGCACATTAAAACCTAGCAGTGGTCTCTCAAGTGGCAGACTACTAACAAGAAAAGGCACAGTGATTGACAAATCTGGGTTTTCATTACCCATCAAATTCACAGTAAGTGGAACCCAGCCATCAAAGGGGATGACATCACCATTAACTGCAAAAACCTGTAGTTCTTCATCATCATGGATAATCTCCCTTAGTGATTTAACTGTATTGTCAGGTAAGTATTTGTTCTTCCAGTCTCTGTCTATCATGCTTACTTGAGCTCCTGTATCTAGCAAAGCAGCGACAGCTAGGCCATTCAGGTTACAGCGAACCAGGGCTTTGCTCCCAATAAGCTTTGCCAGACGTTCACTTTTGCTGCTGGACAGGACATGGGAGGTGACACTTGATTTCTTTAGCACTCCCTGTCCTGTATTCTCTGTTACACTGTTTTGGTCTTTGATACTGACGGTTGCCAAGTTTTGCTTGTCAGGCTCATTGGTATGGCGTATGGCAGGTTGGGACTGTAGGGACCCGGTCACTGTCTGTCCCCTGGCAGGGACCGGCTCCAGTTTCCCTGACGTGTTGGCTTTCTCAGGCAACCCACTGCTCTGTGACCTTCTTCACCGCAGTAGAAGCAGTGTGTACAGTCAGAGCGATGCTGCTCAATACATTTGTCACAGCCAAACGGTCTCTCTCTTTTGTCATCTGTCCTTCCTTTCTTTAGGTTACTGACGTGCTCTGGTTTCTGTGTGTGCATTGACTGTTGCATGAGTTCAACAAGACTGGTCAGCTTTTCAACCTTCTCTGTTAGTTGCTGGATAATATCTGTCTTTTGTTTCTTCCCCACGTTCTCCTCCTTGGTACTGGGATACTGAGCAGCATTAGCTTCCACCTGGGCACTGTGTACATTTGTGGGTCTTTGACGGGTGACAGGACCTAAGCGCCTCTGTCTCTCATTTTCATCACTTAGTATCCTTTTCATGCGTTTCAGGATTGCCTCATCAGTCACACCAGCGTCCGCAAGCAGTGGTTTGAGCTCTCGGCGAACATCATCGTGTTTGTGCCCAAGGCCCTGGTATACAGTGTGGAGGAAAACATCTTGAACTGTGCTTGCACTGTATTTCACATCTGTGTCAGCATGCTTTGAGGCCAATAAAATCTTTTGCTTTAGCCCCATGACTCTGTACAGAAATTGTTGAGGAGTCTCACTGTCTTTTTGTTTGGTGCACATGAGCTCCTGGAAAAGCTCCATGTTGCTTCGCTCACCCAGGTGAGAGTGGAGGAAGCCTTTAAGCTCTTCAACAGTTAACTCATCCTTATTCATTAACATGTCCTTGAAAGGTCCAGGTTTTATAGTTCTGAGGACAGCTCTCACAATTTCTGCATCACTGAACTGCTCCTTTAATCCTTCTTCAATCTGACGGCAAACATTATTGTAGCTGATGTCTGACCCCTGGTCTGCAATCTGACCCCCATGTATCTTAAACTCCCGGCGATGGAGATAAGAAAGGTCCCTTAAGGAGACCACTTTGTCAGGTGTTGTCCCAGCTACAGGTTTGGTGTGTGCAAAGTCTCTATATTGTGGGATGGACTGCGGTCTTACTGGTAAGTGAGATGTAGAATGCAGAGTAGATGTGGGTATGTTCTGCATGATCTTCTTACCATGTTCCACATAACTGGTTAGGATTTTGTGTATTTCTGTCTCATGTGTGCATGCCGCTATGGTGGCTGAATGGTGATTAGCACTGTCAACTTCTCTTGCATCATTAACAATGATATCAATAGCATCACCAT
The DNA here is from genome assembly GCF_007364275.1 of Archocentrus centrarchus. Lineage (NCBI taxonomy): Eukaryota > Metazoa > Chordata > Actinopteri > Cichliformes > Cichlidae > Archocentrus > Archocentrus centrarchus. The sequence goes on from NC_044356.1 coordinate 7,544,901, forward strand.
TAGTTTGAGTCTCTTCACCACTTACATTAGCAACTTGTGAGTTTATGTCATCACCTTTTGCATGCATTTTGACATTTTCCTCAGACACACAACCCCTCATGGTCACATCAACTACATCTCTCAAATCTAACAAATGAGCCATACCTTCATCCTCAGACTCTAGTAGAGTATTACTGCACATGAAACTGTTGATGTACTCAAAACAATCATCCTCACGCCCCGACTCAAGTTGAGATTGGTTCATCTCAGGTACTGCCCTCAGCGACTTGGCAATCTGGAACAGCTGATCTGCAGAAAGAGTGAACAGGTCTTTCTTGATGGCCCACACCAAGCGTTTCCTCTCACTGTCTGCCATGGCTGCTTCCCTATTCCTCGTCCTTGGTCACGCAGTCCGATAACCGTACTCTGTCTTTGTTGTTGATGGGCTGTTATTTTCCTGAGGCACAGTCTTGACTCTTCATCAGATGTAGAGGCAGGTAGGGTTGATTGGCCACATCAGGTCCTCGGTGTCGATATCACTGGATCAGCTTCCGTTTTGGCAGAGGAAGTGATCCCGGACGAGCCCCCAGAAAAACTGTAACGGGTACCGGTTCACAGCGCCCGTGAGCAGCTTCACCGATAGCTGGAATAATGGAAAACAATAAGATGACACAGGAGAAGCGGTTTGTCGTCTCTGATTCCTCCTCAGCTAATTTATTAACACATCACATATCATTAACTGTTAACACTGTCCATTTTAAATCAGCATCATCTTGCTGTACACACATATGTATAATGTCTCCTTAGACATGTTTCAGTGTCCATAAATCACACATATTCATCAGACATTAACTCTGTTACAAGATCTCCTTTATGTCTCTTTCTCATATCACAGATTAACACTGGTTAGTACTGTATTTTAAATGTACCTTTAGAAAAATACCATGAGGTATTACTGGACTCCATATTAAACAGTAGTAAGTAAATAAACACAAACTTTTAAACATATTGATTAATTTATACATTTTACTCTTCTCAGTTTTAATCTACCTTTTAACTAGCACAAAGATATAAACATCAAATACATAGAGAAACTTGCCACTTAATACATGAAACAATGAGAATGAAAGTGCATCAGCTCACACAGGCTTTCAGTAGTTAGCTGCCTGCTAGCAAAATGGCCGCACTGCTGTCACTTTCACTCTCGGTGACGATCGATCTCATAAACAAAGGATAACGCATCTTACCGCTCATTAACACCATCGTTCTGAATTCGACTTTGTCTACAAACATTAACTAGCAGTTACACCCATTTTCCTTACAGTTTCAAACACAACATACCTGGAATAATGGAAAACAATAAGATGACACAGGAGAAGCGGTTTGTCGTCTCTGATTCCTCCTCAGCTATGAGGGGAATGCACGAGCGGCAGGCACACCACCATCTCAGTGCCTCCTACTGGTGGGAGCGGAGTAACTGCATACACACTCAATATTTAACACAGTGTGTGAACCTAAAATTGACCCATATAAATACAAACAAAATATATCTGAAACACAGCATTATACACCTTATTCAAATGCTTATTTCTAATTACATCCACATGTGAACACACACTTGTGGGCTTCACAAGTCCAGGACAGGTCCTGTGAGATGGTCACTCCCAGGTATTTGAAGGTGTCCACTCTTTCCACCTCAGCACCACTGATGACAAGTGGATGGTAGTCCCTCTGCTGCTTCCTGCTGAAGTCCACGATCAGTTCCTTTGTTTTGCTGACGTTGAGCAGGAGGTGGTTCTCCTGGCACCAGTTCTCCAGGCGGGAGACCTCTCTCCTGTAGGCTGTCTCCTCATTGTGGGAGATTAGTCCCACAACAGCAGTGTCGTCAGCAAACTTGATGATGACGTTGGACTCTGACGTGGCCTCGCAGTCATGGGTGTACAGTGAGTACAGCAGAGGGCTGAGCACACAGCCTTGGGGGGATCCAGTGTTGAGGGTGAGGGAGGATGAGGTGAGGTGACCCACTCGTACCACCTGTGGTCTGCTGGTCAGGAAGCTGTGAACCCACCTGCACAGGGATGGGCCCAGGCCCAGGTCCAGCAGCTTAGAGACCAGCCAGGAGGGAACTATGGTGTTGAATGCTGAGCTGTAATCTACAAACAGCACTCTCACATAGTTCCCCTTACCGGTGTCTATGTGTGAAAGGGTCTTGTGGAGGAGGAAGGATATGGCGTCATCTGTGGATCTGTCTGGCCGGTATGCAAACTGTAGTGGGTCGAGGGTGGTGGGCAGTGAGGAGGTGATGAATGTCTTGATGAGTCTCTCAAAACACTTCATCACCACAGAGGTGAGTGCTATGGGCCTGAAGTCATTGGGGCTGCTGGGGTGTGGTTTCTTTGGGACAGGGACTATGATGGACTTTTTAAAGCAGGTGGGAATCACACACAGTTTCAGTGAGAGGTTGAATATCAGTGTAAACACAGGTGCCAGCTGGTCAGCGCAGGTCTTAAGGACACGTCCACTAATACCGTCTGGTCCAGCCACTTTCCTGGTGTTTACACGTCTAAACGCCCTCCTCACGTCGCGCTCCGTCACAGTGAGTGTCTCCGCCCCTCCGGCCGGGAGCGCAGCGGGCTGTCGGCTTCCCGACTCAAAGCGCGCAAAGAAGATGTTGAGTTCATCAGCCAGAGAAGCGTCGGCACTCACCGGGTGTGTGTGTGGTGCGTTGTAGTCCGTGATGCTGCGTAGTCCCTGCCACAGTCCCCTGGGGTCAGACTGTTGTAGTTGCTGTTCCAGTCTGCGGCCGTAGCGATGTTTTGCCTCTTTCACCGCTCTGCGGACGTTGTATGATGCAACCTTGTAGTCCTCCATGTTCCCAGAGGCGAGGCCGGAGTTGTAGGCAACGGTGCGGGACCTCAGGGCGTCGCGGACAGATTTATCCACCCCCGGCTTCTGGTTGGGAAAAGTCCTGATGGTCCTCCTAAGTGAAGTGTCTTCAACAACTTTCCCAATAAATCCCACAACAGTTTCCGTAAACTCCTCGATGTCTCTGCCCGCGCTGCTGCGAAACATGTCCCAGTCGGTTGAATCCAACGCACCCTGCAGAGCGGCCTCTGTTTGATCAGACCACCGTGTCACTTCTCTCACAGCAGGGGGTTCCTGCCTGAGCCGTTGTTTGTATTTCGGCATGAGAAGGACAGAGGTGTGGTCAGACTTCCCAAAAGGCGGAAGAGGCTTTGCTTTGTAGCCCTCTTTGAATGGAGAATAGCAGTGGTCTAGGGTCCTCTCTCCTCTGGTGGGGCAGTCGATGTGTTGAATCAATTCCGGTATCACCTTTTTCAAGTTTGCACTGTTAAAGTCCCCGGCTACGATGAGAGCCGCATCACGCTGGTTAGCCTGATAGGTGGAAATCGCCTCATGTAGCTCGGATAGTGCAGTGTTTGTGTCCGCCTGAGATGGAATATAGACGGCGCTGAAGATGACCGACGTAAACTCGCGGGGCAGGTAGTGGGGACGGCATTTCAGGGTTAGGAGCTCCAGGTTAGGGGAACATGATTGTTTCAGGGGGACAACATTCCTACTGTCACACCAGTTGTTATTAATCATTAGGCACACACCTCCTCCTCTTGATTTTCCAGACTCACTCGTTCTGTCCGTGCGATGAACACTGAAGAACTCCGACGGCTGTACGGCGTGGTCCGGTATGAGGGGGGTCAGCCATGTCTCCGTGAGACAGATGATGTTGCAGTCCCTTATGTCCCTCTGAAACTGTATCCTGGCCCTGAGTTCGTCCAGCTTGTTATCCAGTGACTGGACATTAGCCAACAGGATGCTCGGCAGTGGCGTTTGGTGCGCTCTGCGCCTCAGCCTCTCTCTTACGCCGGCTCTTTTCCCTCGGGGCCTTGTCCGTGACCTGGGTCCTTTGTTTGAGCTGGCCCACTGGAAACGCAGTATCTCCTGGGGCCAAGTCGGGTCGGGAGAAAAAGGTGTCAGAATACAGCCAGAGTGCTGTATTCTGATATTAAAAGAGTCTGTCTGTCATACGTGATATGACACAGAGCAGGCGGAATTATAAAGTCCAGAATTAGAGCTAAACCTAATATATACAAACAAAGCGTAGGAGCAGGTACGACGGCTGCCGACCTCACCGGCGCCATCTTGGATGATGAAACATAAAGATGTGATCAAACATGTGAGAACATGAAGCTGCAGCAGTGTTTCATACCTGCTCCTCCCTGCTGTCTATCTTAACCAGGTCTCCTCCTTTAGCTCTACATTCAGCTCTGCTCTGGTTCCAGGAGGATTTACTGATGGAGAAATGATAGCACTTTCCTCCATGATGCTCCCAGCCTGCTTTACATCTATCACAGGGTTCATCTTGAAGAGATTACAGCAAAGCCTTCAGTCAGATGGAAGAAATCACTCTTCACGTTTGTGTGATCTGCAGGCAGCAGGAGGCTAACTTATATGTTTTATTGTAGGACATGTAGGCTGCTGCATGCTTCTGTTTCTGTTATTAAAATAAAGAAAATGATCCATCATCACTTTGTGTTTCATTAGGATTCTCACTTTTATAATCTAAGTAGAAAAAAATGACAAAAACCTTTCATTCTTTTAAAAACTATTGATTAAAATCAGTGAACAAGGTGGGAAATTAATGTGAAGTCAATGTTTAAATTACAGTGTAGAGGGTCAGTGAATCAGTGAACCCAAGTTTAAGTCTGTAACATAAAGTTTGAACCTTACTTCTGAGCTCTTCTTGTTTCTTGAGCTCTTCTTTGTTCCTCAGGTTTTCAGACACTGATCAGAACACAGAAACAAACAAATCTCTGAGTAACATTTATGGCGTTTCACTGAAACAGGACAAAGAGTTTCTGGATCCCTTCAGATTTTTCTGGATTTTACAAAAGTGCTGAAAAAAGGTCAAAAAGTCAGTTTGAGAAAAACACATAAAAATAATTCTTTTACGTTTTTATTTTAATAAAACATCATTTTGTTTCCTGTTGACTTTTAATCAGAAAAAGCATTGCACCCACTCACCGGTAACACCAAGAGCAGCAACAGCAGCAGCCAGGAGAGCACCGAGGACCAGCAGGCCCACTCTCTCCCAGGTGACCTTTGACCTTCTGCTCAGTGACTTGACTTGTTGGGACCCCTCTGAACAGTTAGCAGAGACAGGGATGTCACAGAGATGTGAAGTAAGCTCCGCTAACAACACTTAATAAATAATCATATAAATATTTTGGGGCTTCAGATGCAGATTTTTTAGATGAACTTTAAATATAGTTATATATGCTTCAGTTTATTTTTTATAATTAAATCAGTCTGAAAATCAGGCTAACATGACGCCCCTCCTTCAAATTATCTATACACTCACAGTTACTTGGTACTTTAATTAAAGTAAAGCAGTACTTGACTTAATTACTCCCCAGAAAAGAAATGATTTGTTCTTTTTTTCTGTTGCTGCATTTTACAGCT